>NC_088402.1:7230571-7234317 GCF_034236695.1 Oncorhynchus nerka
TGTCGACCAGGATTTGTTGTTGTTCTCGGGGTCTTACTTATATTTAGAAAGGAGCCCCTTAATTTTTCCCACATTTTGTTGTGATACAATTTGGTATTAAAATGTATTTAATTGTGTTTCTTTTGTTGTCAACGATCTACACAAAATACTCAAAGGGAAGAAACATTTTGAAAAATAAAACCACTAATACTCATTAGATACCGTAAGTATTTCAACCCCACCCCGAGTCAATACATGTCAGAATGACCTTTGGCAGTGATTATAGTTGTGAGTCTTTCTGGGTCTCTAAGAGTTTTCCACACCTGTACTGTGCAACATTTGCCCATTTATTATTTTCAAAATCCTTCAAGCTTCTGGGATAATTTTTGTACATTTATTTCAAATTAAATACAGAAATATCTAAGTTACATAAGTATTCACACCCTGAGTCAATACTTTGTAGAAGACCTTTGGCACCGATTACAGCTTTGAGTCTTCATCGGTAAGTCTCTAAGAGCTTTGCACACATGGATTGTGCAATATTTGCCAATTATTCTTTTCACAAATCTTTAAGCTCTGTGAAGTTGGTTGTTGATCATTGCTAGACAACCATTTTCAGGTCTTGCTATAGATTTTAAAGAAGATTTAAGTCTTAATTGTAACTCGCCACTCCAGGAACATTCGCTAATCTTCTTGGGAAGCCAGTCCAGTGTAGATTTGACCTTGTGTTTTAGGTTATTGTCCTGCTGAAAGGTGAATTCATCTCCCAGTGTCTAGTGGAAAGCAAACTGAACCAGGCTTTCCTCTAGGATTTCGTTTCCTCTAGCATTCCGTTTATTTTTTATTCTGAAAAACTTCCCAGTCCTTAACGATTACAAGCATACCCATAACATGATGCAGCCATCACTATGCATGACAATAATGGAGAGTGGTACTCAGTAATGTGTTATATTTGCCCCAAACATAACACTTTGTATTCAGGACAAAAAAAAGTGAATTGCTTTGTCACATTGCCTTCTTGCAAACAGGATGCACAGTTGTGTAATATTTTTTATTCTGTAAATACTGCCTTTTTCACTCTGCCAATTAGGTTGGTATTGTGTACAATGTTGTTGATCCATCCTCAGTTTTCACAGCTATTAAACTTTACATTTTAAATGTATCATTGGCCTCATGGTGAAATCCTTGGAGCGGTATCTTGTAGTGACAGGGTGTATTGATACACCATCCAAAGTGTAATTAATAGCCTACCTATGCTCAAAGGGGTATTCAATGTCTGCTTTATTTTTATCTACCAATAGGTGCCTCTTCGTGAGGCCTTGGAAAACCTCCCTGGTCTTTTGTGATTGAATCAGTGTTTGAGATTCACTGCTCACTAAAGGACCTTACAGATAATTGTAAGTGTGGGGTACAGAGATGAGGACCTTACAGATAATTGTATGTGGGTACAGAGATGAGGTTGCTATGAAAAAATGATTTACTCTAGACATTTCAGTAATATTTTAAACTAAATTTGTAAACATTTCAAAACTTTGACATTGTCTTAGCCAGTGACAAAAAACTAAATTGATATAGATTTTAAATCTGTATCACAAAACGGGAAAAAGGTCAAGGGGTGTGAATACTTTCTTTTGACCCTGTATACGAAACATTTCAAGGTCTATCCACAGATGGGCTGCACAATACATGACCAAAAGTAGGTAAGTGAGATCTGCTCGTCCAACTTCTCCTCCTAAATCATGGGCATTAATAGAGTATGTCCCCCCTTTTCTGCTATAACAGCCTCCAGTCTTCTGGGAGTCATTAATAGGAGTATGTCCCCCTTTTCTGCTATAACAGCCTCCAGTCTTCTGGGGAGTCATTAATAGGAGTATGTCCCCCTTTTCTGCTATAACAGCCTCCAGTCTCCAAAGGCTTTAATAGGGATGTATGTCCCCCTTTTCTGCTATAACAGCCCAGTCTCCTGGGGAGTCATTAATAGGAGTATGTCCCCCATTTCTGCTATAACAGCCTCTCCAGTCTCCTGGGGCGGCTTTC
This sequence comes from Oncorhynchus nerka, assembly GCF_034236695.1. Classification (NCBI taxonomy): domain Eukaryota; kingdom Metazoa; phylum Chordata; class Actinopteri; order Salmoniformes; family Salmonidae; genus Oncorhynchus; species Oncorhynchus nerka. The sequence continues at coordinate 7,232,588 of NC_088402.1, forward strand.
TCTAATAGGAGTATGTCCCCTCTCTTTTCTGCTATAACAGCCTCCACTCTGGGGAGGCATTAATAGATGTATGTCCCCCTTTTCTGCTATAACAGCCTCCAGTCTTCTGGGGAAGTCATTAATAGAGTATGAACCCTGCTATAACAGCCTCCAGTCTTCTGGGAAGTCTTTCCACTAGAGTATGTCCCCTCCTTTTTGCTATAACAGCCTCCAGTCTTCTGGGAAGTTTTCATCAGATGTTGGAACATTGCTGCTATAATATCCCAGCAGTTCTGGGTTTTCCACTAGAGTATGAACATTGCTGCTATAACAGCCTCCAGTCTTCTGGGGAGTCATTTTGGGAGATGTCCCCCATTGCTGCTATAACAGCCTCCAGTCTCCTGGGGAAGGCTTTCCACTAGATGTTGAACCTTTCTGCTATAACAGCCTCCAGTCTTCTGGGAGGCATTAATAGGGAGTTGAACATTTTCTGCTATAAACAGCCTCCAGTCTTCTGGGGAGGCTTTCCACTAGATAAGCAAACATTGGAGTACAGCCTCCAGTCCTTCTTCCACTAGATGTTGGAACATTGCTTATAACAGCCTCCAGTCTTCTGGGGAGTCATTAATAGATGTTGGAACATTTCTGCTATAACAGCCTCCAGTCTTCTGGGGAAGTCATTCCATAGGGAGTTGGAACATTTTCTGCTATAGCCTCCAGTCTTCTGGGGAGTCATTAATAGAGTATGTCCCCTTTTTGCTATGGGCCTCCACTGGGGAGTCATTAGATAGGGGAACATTCCCCTTTTTCTGCTATAACAGCCTCCAGTCTTCTGGGGAGTCATTAATAGATGAGGAACCTTTTCTGCTATAACAGCCTCCACTCTTCTGGGAAGGTCACCAGATGTTGAACATTGTTGCTATAACAGCCTCTCCAGCTCCTGGGAAGCGCTTTCCTACCCCAGTTGGAACATTGCTGCTATAACAGCCGTCCCTGGGAAGGCTTTCCACTAGATGTTGGAACATTACAGCGGCTAATAGCCTCCACTCTTCTGGAAGGTTTCCATCAGATGTTAGAACATTGCTGCTATAACAGCCTCCAGTCTTCTGGGAAGTCATTAATAGGAGTATGTCCCTTTTCTGCTATAACAGCCTCCAGTCTTCTGGGGAGTCATTAATAGGGAGTATGTCCCCCTTTTCTGCTATAACAGCCTCCAGTCTTCTGGGAGTCACTAATAGGGAGTATGTCCCCCTTTTCTGCTATAACAGCCTCCAGTCTTCTGGGAAGGCTTTCCACTAGATGTTGGAACATTGCTGCTATAACAGCCTTCCACTCTTCTGGGAAGGCTTTCCACTAGATGTTGGAACATTGCTGCTATAACAGCCTCCACTCTTCTGGGAAGGCTTTCCACTAGATGATGGAACATTGCTGCTATAACAGCCTCCACTCTTCTGGGAAGGCTTTCCACTAGATGTTGGAACATTGCCTGCTATAACAGCCTCCACTCTTCTGGGAAGGCTTTCCCACTAGATGTTGGAACATTGGCTGCCATAACAGCCTCCACTCTTCTGGGAAGGCTTTCCACTAGATGTTGGAACATTGCTGCTATAACAGCCTCCACTCTTCTGGGAAGGCTTTCCACTAGATGTTGGAACATTGCTGCTATAACAGCCTCCACTCTTCTGGGAAGGCTTTCCACTAGATGTTGGAACAGTGCTGCTATAATAATGATCTCCACCAGCAATACGTAA
>NC_088402.1:7234817-7252317 GCF_034236695.1 Oncorhynchus nerka
AGAGGAGGAGAGAAGAGAAGAAGGAGGAAGAAGACAGGGAAGGAAGAGAAGAGAGGAAGAGAAGAAAGAAGAAGGAGAAGACAGAGAGAGAGAGAGACAGAAGGAAGAGGAGAAGAAGATGAGAAGGAAGGAAGAGACAGGAGAGAGAAGACAGGAAGGAGAAAGAAGAGACAGAAGGAAGGAAGAGACAGAGAGAGGAGAGAAGAGAGAGGAGAGGAGACGAGAGGAGGAAGGAAGAGACAGAGGAGGAAGGAGACAGAGGAAGGAGGAGAAGAGAAGAGGAGGGAGGAGAGACAGAAGGAGAGAAGAGAAGAGGAAGGAAGACAGAAGGAGGAAGAAGACGAAGAGGAGGAAGAAGATGAAGGAAGGAGAGAGAGAGAGGAGAGGAGAAGACAGAGGAAGGAAGGAAGAGACAGAGAGAGGAGAAGCGGAGAGGAGAGACAGAGGAAGGAGAGAAGGACAGAGAGGAGAAGACGAAGGAAGGAAGAGACAGAGAGAAGGAAGACGAGAAGAAGAGGAAGAGGAAGAGAAGGAAGAACAGAAGGAGGAAGAAGAGAGGAGAGAGACAGAGGAAGGAAGACAGAAGGAGGAAGAAGAGACAGAAGGAAGGAAGGAAGGAGAGAAGGAAGGAGGAGAGAGAGAAGAGGAGGAAGAGACTGAGAAGAAGGAGGAGAGAAGGAGAGAAGAGAGAGACGAAGAGAGACAGAGAGAGGAGAGAAGACAGAAGAGGAAGACAGAGAGAGGAGACAGAAGGAGGAGACGAGAAGAGGAAGGAAGAGAGAGAGGAGGAAGGAAGACAGAGAAGGAGAGACAGAGGAGGAGAGAAGAGAGAGGAGGAGAGAGATAGAGAAGGAAGAGACAGAAGAAGGAGAAGAGACAGAGAGGAGAGAGAGACAGAGGAGAGAGACAGAAGGGAAGGAGAGAGAGAAGGAAGGAGGAAGACAGAGAGGAGGAGAGAAGGAAGGAACAGAGAGGAAGAAGAGAAGAAGAAGGAAGAAGAGAGGAAGAGAAGAGGAAAGAGAAGAGAGAGAGGAAGAGAAGAAGAGACAGAAGGAAGAGAGAAGAAGGAGAGGAGAGAAGAGAAGAGAGGAGGAGGAAGAGACAGAGGAAGGAGGAGAGACAAGAGAGGAGAAGAGAGAGAGACAGAGGAAGGAAGGAGACAAGAGGAGGAGAGACGAAGAGAGAGGAAGAGACAGAAGAGAGAGGAAGGAGAGACAGAGGAAGAGAAGAAGAAGAGGAGGGAGAGAGAAGAGGAAGAAGGAGAGAGACAGAGGAAGGAAGAAGAGGAGAGGAGAAGGAAGAGACAGAGAAGGAAGAGAGACAGAGAGAGGAAGAGACAGAGGAAGGAAGAAGACAGAGAAGAGAGGAAGAGAAGAAGAAGAGAAGAGAGAGAGGAAGAGAAGACAGAAAGGAGGAAAGACAGAGAGGAAGAGGAAGAGAGAAGAAGGAAGAGAAGACAGAGAGGAGGAAGAAGAGAAAGAAGGAAGAGGAAAGGAAGGAGGAAGGAGAAGGAGAGAGACAAGAGGAGGAAGAGACAGAGAGGAGGAAGGAGAAGGAAGAGGAAAGAACAGAGGAAGGAAGAGATAGAAGAAGGAAGAAGAGACAAAGAGAAGAGGAAGAAGAGGAGAAGAAGAGAAGGAGGAAGAGACAGGAAGGAAGAGAGACAGAGAGGAAGGAGAAGAGAAGGAGAGAAGAAGACGAAGGAAGAAGAAGAGAGAAGGAGGAAGACAGAGAGGAGGAAGAAGAGAAGAGGAAGGAAGACAGAGAAGGAGAAGAAGAGAGAGGAGGAAGACAGGAAGGAGACAGAGAAGAGAAGGAGGAAGGACAGAGGAGAGAGAAGAGAAGAGAGAGGAAGAGACAGAGAAGGAGAGAGAAGGAAGAAGGAGAAGAAGGAGAGAGGAAGACAGAGGAGGAAGAAGACAGAGAAGGATAGAGGAAGGAAAGACAAAGGAAGAAGAGAAGAAGAAGGAGGAGAGACAGAGAGGAAGGAAGAACAGAGGAGAGAGAGAAGAGGAGAGGAAGGAAGAGAGGTAGAGAAGAAGGAGAGGACAGAGAAGGAGGAAGACAGAGAAGGAAGGAAGAAGAGAAGGAGGAAGACAGAAGGAAGGAAGAAGAGAAGAGGAGAAGGAAGGAAAGATGAAGGAGGAAGAGACAGAGAGGAAGAGAGACAGAAGGAAGAGGAAGACAGAGAAGGAGAAGGAAGAAGAGGAAGAGAGAAGAGAAGACAGAGGAAGGAGAGACAAAGAGGAAGGAAGAGACAGAGAAGGAGAGAGAAGAAGAGAGGAGAAGGAGAAGGAGAGACAGAGAGGAAGGAAGAGAAGAAGGAGAAGAGAAGAAGAGGAAGAAGAGAGAGAAAGAAGAGAGGAAGAGAAGGAGACAGAGGAAGGAAGAGACAGAGAGGAAGGAAAGAAGAGGAAGGAGAAGAGAGAAGGAGGAAAGGAAGAGAAGAAGAAAGAGAAGGAAGACAGAGGAGGAAAGAGAGAAGGAAGAGACAGAAGGAGAGGAAGACAGAGAGGAAGAAGACAGAGAGGAGAAGAAAGACAGAAGAGGAAGAGAGAAGGAAGATGAAGGAGAAGAGACAGAAGGAAGAGAGGAAGACAGAAGAGGAGAAGAGAGAAGAGAAGGAAGAGAGACAAGAGAGGAGGAAGAGAGAAGAAGAGGAAGAAGGAAGAGAGGAGGAAGACAGGAAGGAAGACAGAAGGAGAGACAGAGGAAGGAAGGAAAGAAAGAGAGGAAGGAAGAGACAGAGGAAGAGAGACAGAAGGAGAGGAGAGACAGAGAAGGAAGAGACAGAGGAAGAAGAGACAGAGGAAGGAGAAGAGAGGAGGAGAAGAGAAGGAGGAAGAGAAGAAGAGAGGAGGAAGAGACAGAGGAGGAGAGACAGAGAGAGGAAGGAGAAGAGAGGAAGAGGAAGACAGGAAGGAGAAGAGAGACAGAGAAGGAGAGACAGAAGGAGGAAGAGACAGAGGAAGGAAGAAGACAGAAGAGGAGGAAGGAAGAAGGGAAGAGAAGGAGGAAGGAAGAGAGAGAGAGACAGAAGGAGGAAGAGACAGAAGAAGGAAGAGGAAGAGAGAAGAAGAAGGAAGGAAGACAGAGAGGAGAAGACAGAGAAGGGAAGAGATGAAGGAGAGGAGAGAAGAGAGGAAGAGGAGACAGAAGGAAGGAAGACAGAGAGGAAGAGAGAAGAGAGAAGGAGAGAGAAGAAGAGAGAGAGGAAGACAGAAGAGGAGAGACAGAGAGAAGAGAGAGGAGAGAGACAAGAGGAGGAAGAAGAGAAGGAAGAGAGAGAGAAGGAGGAAGAGAGAGAGAAGAGGAGAGAAGACAGAGAGGAGGAAGAGAGGAGACAGAGAGGAGAGAAGAGAAGAGACAGAGAGAAGAGGAGAGAAGAGAGGAGGAAGAGAGAAGAGGAGAGACAGAGAGAAGAGAGAAGAGAAGAGAGAGGAGAAGACGAGAGAGAGGAGAGGAAGACAGAAGAGGAGAAGAGACAGAAGGAGGAGAGACAGAGGAGGGGGAGAGAGACAGAGGAGGGGGAGAGAGACAGAGGAGGGGAGAGAGACAGAGGAGGCGGAGAGAGACAAGGAGGGGGGGGGGGAGAGACAGAGGAGGGTGGGAGAGAGACAGAGAGGAGGGGGGGGGAGAGAGACAGAGGGAGGGGGGAGAGAGACAGAGGAGGGGGGGAGAGAGACAGAGGAAGGGGAGAGAGACAGAGGAGGGGGAGAGAGACAGAGGAGGGGGGAGAGACAGAGGAGGGGGAGACAGAGGACAGAGGAGAGACAGAGGGGGGAGAGAGACAGAGGAGGGGAGAAAGAGACAGAGGAGGGGGGAGAGACAGAGGGGGAGGGGACAGAGGAGGGGAGAGAGACAGAGGAGGGAGAGAGAGACAGAGGAGGGGGAGAGAGACAGAGAGGAGAGAGAGACAGAGAGGGGGGAGAGAGACAGAGGAGGGGGAAGAGAGACAGAGAGACAGAGGAGAGGAGGAGGAGAGACAGAGGAGAGAGAGAGAGAGGAGGGGGAGAGATGAGAGGAGGGGGAGAGACAGAGGAGGGGAGAGAGAGAGAGGAGGAAGAGAGACAGAGGAGGGGAGAGAGAGACAGAGGAGGGGAGAGAGACAGAGGAGGGACAGAGAGAGGAGGGGGAGAGAGACAGAGGAGGGGAGAGAGAGAGGAGGGGAGAGGGAGTGGGAGAGAGACAGAGGAGGAGAGACAGAGGAGAGGAGAGACAGAGGAGGGGAGAGAGAGACAGAAGAGGGGAGAGAGACAGAGGAGGGGAGAGAGAGACAGAGGAGGGGGAGAGAGACAGAGGAAGGGGGAGAGAGACAGGGAGGAGGGGGAGAGAGACAGAGGAGGGGAGAGAGACAGAGGAGGGGGAGAGCAGAGGAGAGAGAGAGGGAGGAGGGGAGAGACAGAGGAGGGGGAGAGAGACAGAGAGGGGAGAGAGACAGAGGAGGGAGAGAGACAGAGGAGGGGGAGAGACAGAGGAGGGGGAGAGAGACAGAGGAGGGGGAGAGACAGAGGAGGGGGAGAGAGACAGAGGAGGGGGAGAGAGACAGAAGAGGGAGAGAGACAGAGGAGGGGGAGAGAGACAGAGGAGGGGGAGAGAGACAGAGGAGGGGAGAGAGAGACAGAGGAGGGGGAGAGACAGAGGAGGGGGAGAGAGACAGAGGAGGGGAGAGAGACAGAGGAGGGGAGAGACAGAGGAGGGGAGAGACAGAGAGAGGGGAGAGAGAGAAGAGGAGAGAGACAGAGGAGGGGGAGAGAGACAGAGGAGGGAGAGAGACAGAGGAGGGGGAGAGACAGAGGAGGGGGAGAGACAGAGGAGGAGGAGAGAGAGACAGAGGAGGGGGAGAGAGACAGAGGAGGGGGAGAGACAGAGGAGAGAGGGGAGAGAGACAGAAGAGGGGAGAGAGACAGAGGAGGGGGGAGAGACAGAGAGAGGGGGAGAGAGACAGAGGAAGGGACAGAAAGAGACAGAGACAGAGGGGAGAGTGAGACAGAGGGGGAGAGAGACAGAGAGGAGAGGGGGGAGAGAGAGGAGAGGGAGGGAGAGAGAGACAGAGGAGGGGGAGAGAGACAGAGGAGGGGGGAGAGAGACAGAGGAGGGGAGAGACAGAGGAGGAGAGGAGCAGGGAGGGGAGAGGACAGAGGAGGGGGAGAGAGACAGAGGAGGGAGGAGAGAAGAGACAGGGACAGAGACAGAGGAGAAGAGAGAGACAGAGGGAGAGGGGAGAGAGACAGAGGAGGGGGAGAGAGACAGAGGAGGAGAGAGACAGAGGAGGGGAGGAGAGAGACAGAGGAGGGGAGAGAGACAGAGGAGGGGAGAGAGAGAGGAGGAGGAGAGGACAGAGGAGGGGAGAGAGAGACAGAGGAGGGAGAGACATAGGAGGGGGAGAGAGACAGAGGAGGGGAGAGAGAGACAGAGGAGGGGGAGAGAGAGGAGAGGGGAGAGAGAGGGAGAGGAGGGGGAGAGAGACAGGGAGGGGGAGAGACAGAGGAGGGGGAAGAGAGACAGAGAGGAGACAGAGACAGAAGGGAGAGGAGAGGAGGGGGGAGAGAGTGAAGAGAGACAGAGACAGAGGAGGGGGAGAGACATAGGGAGGGGGAGAGAGACAGAGGAGGGGAGAGAGAGAGACAGAGGAAGAGGAGAGAGACAGAGAGAGGGGGAGAGAGACAGAAGAGGGGAGAGAGACAGAGGAGGAGAGAGAGACAGAGGAGGGGGAGAGAGACAGAGGAAGGGAGAGAGACAGAGGAGGGGGAGAGAGACAGAGGAGGGGGAGAGAGACAGAGAGGAGGGGAGAGACAGAGGAGGGGGTGAGAGACAGAGGAGGGGGAGAGAGACAGAGGAGGGGAGAGACAGAGGAGGGGGAGAGAGACAGAGGGGAGGGGAGAGAGAGACAGAGGAGGGGGAGAGACAGACAGAGGGAGAGAGACAGAGAAGAGGGAGAGAGAGGAGAGGAGGAGGGGAGAGAGACAGAGGAGGGAGAGAGGGAGGAGACAGAGACAGAGGGGGAGAGAGAGACAGAGGAGGGGGGAGGAGAGAGGAGAGGGGAGAGAGGGACAGAGGAGGGGGAGAGAGACAGAGGAGGGGGGAGAGAGACAGGAGAGGAGAGAGAGACAGAGGAGGGGGAGAAGAGACAGAGGGAGAGAGAGACAGAGGAGGGGAGAGAGACAGAGGGGAGGAGAGGAGAGGAGGGGAGAGGGAGAGAGGAAGAGAGACAGAGAGGGGAGGAGAGACAGAGGAGGGGAGAGAGAGACAGAGGAGGGGAGAGAGAGAGAGAGGGGAGAGAGACAGAGGAGGGGGAGAGAGACAGAGAGGGGGAGAGAGACAGAGACAGAGAGAGAGACAGGGGAGGGGGAGAGAGACAGAGGAGGGGGAGAGACAGAGGAGGGGGAGAGAGACAGAGGAGGGGAGAGAGACAGAGGAGGGGGAGAGAGAGAGGAGAGGGGAGAGACAGAGGAGGGGGGAGAGAGACAGAGGAGAGGGGAGAGAGACAGAGGAGGGGGGAGAGACAGAGGAGGGGGGAGAGAGACAGAGGAGGGGGAGAGAGAGACAGACAGAGGGGAGAGAGACAGAGGAAGGAGAGAGAGACAGAGGAGGGGGGAGAGAGAGAGAGAGGAGAGAGACAGAGGAGGGGGAGAGACAGAGGAGGGGGAGAGAGACAGAGGAGGGAGAGAGACAGAGGAGGAGAGAGACAGAGGAGAGAGAGAGAGAGAGGGGGAGAGAGACAGAGGAGGGGAGAGACAGAGAGGAGAGAGACAGAAGAGGGAGAGTGAGAGAGGAGGAGAGGAGACAGAGGAGGGAGAGAGAGAGGAGGGGAGAGAGACAGAGGAGGGGGAGAGACAGAGGAGGAGGGAGAGAGACAGAGGAGGGGGAGAGAGAGAGGAGGGAGAGAGACAGGGGAGGGGGAGAGACAGAGGAGGGGGAGAGAGACAGAGGAGAGGGGAGAGAGACAGAGGAGGAAGAGAGACAGAGGAGGAGGAGAGAGACAGAGGAGGGGGAGAGAGACAGAGGAGGGGAGAGAGACAGAGGAGGGGGGAGAGACAGAGGAGGGGAGAGAGAGACAGAGGAGGGGGAGAGAGACAGAGGAGGGGGGAGAGAGACAGAGGGAGGGGAGGAGAGAGACAGAGGAGGGGGAGAGAGACAGAGGAGGGGAGAGAAACAGAGGAGGGGGAGAGAGACAGAGGAGGGGGAGAGAGACAGAGAGGGGGGAGAGACAGAGGAGGGGGGAGAGAGAGAGGGGAGAGAGAGGAGGGGGGAGAGACAGAGGAGGGGAGAGAGACAGAGGAGGGGAGAGAGACAGAGGAGGGAGGAGAGGAGGGGGGGACAGAGACAGAGGAGGGAGTGGGAGAGAGAGAGAGGAGGGGGAGAGAGACAGAGGAGGGGGAGAGAGACAGAGGAGGGGGAGAGAGAGACAGAGGAGGGAAGAGAGAGAGACAGAGGAGGGGGAGAGAGAGAGAGGAAGGGGAGAGACAGAGGAGGGGGAGAGAGACAGAGGAGGGGGAGAGAGACAGAGAGGGGAGAGAGACAGAGGAGGGGGAGAGAGACAGAGAAGGGGGAGAGAGACAGAGGAGGGGGAGAGAGAGGAGGGGGGAGAGAGACAGAGACAGAGGGAAGAGAGACAGAGGAGACAGAGAGAGACAGAGGAGGGGAGAGAGACAGAGGAGGGAGAGAGAGGAGGGGGAGAGAGACAGGGAGGGGGAGAGAGAGAGAGGAGGGGGAGAGAGAGACAGGGGAGGGGGAGAGACAGAGAGGGGAGAGAGGGGAGGGAGAGAGACAGGGAGGGAGAGGAGAGGAGGGGGAGAGACAGAGGAGGGAGAGGGAGAGGGAAGAGGGAGAGAGAGACAGAGGAGGGAGAGAGACAGAGGAGGGGGAGAGAGACAGAGGAGGGGAGAGAGAGAGAGAGGGAGGGAGAGACAGAGGAGGAGGGGAGAGAGACAGAGGAGGGGGAGAGAGACAGAGAGGAGGAGGAGAGACAGAGGAGGGGGAGGAGACAGAAGAGGAGAGAGACAGAGGAGGGGAGAGAGACAGAGGAGGGGGGAGAGACAGAGGAGGGGGGGACAGAGGAGGGGAGAAAGAGAAGAGGGGAGAGAGAGACAGAGGAGGGAGAGGGAGAGAGGGGAGAGAGACAGAGGAGGGGGAGAGACAGAGGAGGGGGGGAGAGAGACAGAGGAGGGGGAGAGAGAGACAGAGGAGGGGGGAGAGACAGAGGAGGGGAGAGACAGAGGAGGGGGAGAGAGACAGAGGGAGGGGGAGAGACAGAGGAGGGGGAGGAGAGACAGAGGAGGGGAGAAAGACAGAGGAGGGGAGAGAGAGACAGAGTGGAGGGGGAGAGACAGAGGAGGGGGGGGGAGAGACAGAAGAGGGGAGAGAGACAGAGGAGGGGGGAGAGAGACAGAGGAGGGGGTGAGAGAGACAGAGGAGGGGGGAGAGACAGAGGAGGGGGGGAGAGACAGAGGAGGGGGGAGAGAGACAGAGGAGGGGGAGAGAGACAGAGGAGGGGGAGAGAGAGAGGAAGGGGGAGAGATGAGGAGGGGGAGAGAGACAGAGGAGGGGGGAGAGACAGAGGAGGGAGGAGAGAGAGAGAGGAGGGGGGGAGAGAGACAGAGGAGGGGAGAGAGACAGAGGAGGGGAGAGAGACAGAGGAGGCAGGGAGAGAGACAGAGGAGGGGGAGAGACATAGGAGGGGGAGAGACAGAGGAGGGGAGAGAGACAGAGGAGGGGGAGAGAGACAGAGGAGGGGGAGAGAGAGACAGAAGAGGGGGAGAGAGACAGAGGAGGGGGGAGAGAGAGACAGAGGAGGGGAGAGAGACAGAGGAGAGAGACAGAGAGGGGAGAGAGACAGAGGAGGGGGAGAGACAGAGACAGAGGAGGGAGAGAGACAGAGGAGGGGAGACAGACAGAGGAGGGGGGGAGAGACAGAGGAGGGGGAGAGAGACAGAGGAGGGGGAGAGAGACAGAGGGAGGGGGGGAGAGACAGAGGAGGGGGAGAGAGAGACAGAAGAGGGGAGAGACAGAGGAGAGGGGAGAGAGACAGAGAGGAGGGAGAGAGACAGAGGAGGGGAGAGGGAGAGAGGAGGGGAGAGAGACAGAGGAGGGAGAGAGACAGAGGAGGGGGAGAGAGACAGAGGGGGAGAGAGAGACAGAGGAGGGGGAGAGACACAGGAGGGGGGAGAGAGACAGAAGAGGGAGAGAGACAGAGGAGGGGAGAGAGACAGAGGAGGGGAGAGAGACAGAGGAGGGGAGGGAGACAGAGGAGGGGGAGAGAGACAGAGGAGGGGGAGAGAGACAGGAGGAGGGGGGGAGACAGAGGAGGGGGAGAGAGACAGAGGAGGGGGGAGAGAGACAGAGGAGGGGGAGAGACAGAGGAGGGGGAAGAGAGACAGAGGAGGGGGAGAGAGACAGAGGAGGGGAGAGACAGAGGAGGGGTGAGAGAGACAGAGGAGAGGAGAGAGACAGAGGAGGGGGAAGAGAGACAGAGGAGGGAAGAAGAGACAGAGGAGGGGGAGAGAGACAGAGGAGGGGGAGAGACAGAGGAGGGGGAGAGACAGAGGAGGGGAGACACAGAGGAGGGCGGAGAGACAGAGGAGGGGGGAGAGAGAGACAGAGGAGGGGGAGAGAGACAGAGGAGGGGGAGGGAGACAGAGGAGGGGGAGAGAGAGACAGAGAGGGGGAGAGAGACAGAGGAGGGGGGAGAGAGACAGAGGAGAGGGAGAGAGAGGGGGGGACAGAGGAGGGGGGAGAGAGACAGAGGAGGGGGGAGAGAGACAGAGAAGGGGAGAGGAGACAGAGGAGGGGGGAGACAGAGAGGGAGGAGACAGGGAGGGGGAGAGAGACAGAGGAGGGGGGAGAGAGACAGAGGAGGGGAGAGAGAGACAGAGGAGGGGGGGAGAGACAGAGGAGGGGAGAGAGACAGAGAAGGAGAGAGACAGAGGGGGGGGAGAGACAGAGGAGGAGAGAGAGACAGAGGAGGGGGTAGAGAGACAGAGGAGGGGGAGACAGAGGAGAGGGGGAGAGAGAGACAGAGGAGGGGGAGAGAGACAGAGGAGGGGGAGAGAGACAGAGGGGAGAGAGAGACAGAGGAGGGGAAGAGACAGAGGAGGGGAGAGAGACAGAGGAGGGGGAGAGACAGAGGAGGGGTGAGACAGAGACAGAGGAGACAGAGGGGGGGAGAGACAGAGGAGGGGGAAGAGAGACAGAGGAAGGGAGAGACAGAGGAGGGGGGAGAGAGACAGAGGGGGGGGGAGAGACAGAGGAGGGGGAGAGAGAGAGAGGGAGACAGGGGGAGACAGACAGAGGGAGGGCGGGAGAGACAGAGGAGGGGGAGAGACAGAGGAGGGGGAGAGACAGAGGAGGGGGGAGAGACAGAGAGAGGGGGGTACAATAAATGGCCATAACAGGTTAACAATATAATTCTATTGATATGGCTACTATGACACCATTATGCCTTATATTTATATTTTATATACTTATATTTGACTCGTGCCCTGAGCTTTCCTGGAAAGAATATTGAACTCAAATAACCTCAAGCCAGGTCAAGTTGGGTTATCAGAAACTCTCAGATGAAAAAGAGTGAAAAGAAAAAGACTAGTTATCACTTCTCTGGGGTTATCAGAAATCTGGGACAGTTATCAGGGAGATACTCAAGTGTTTAACTACTATATCTCTTGACACAATGATGAAAATAATCATGGCCTCTAAACCTTCAAGCTGCATACTGGACCCTATTCCAACTAAACTACTGAAAGAGCTGCTTCCTGTGCTTGGCCCTCCTATGTTGAACATAATAAACGGCTCTCTATCCACCGGATGTGTACCAAACTCACTAAAAGTGGCAGTAATAAAGCCTCTCTTGAAAAAGCCAAACCTTGACCCAGAAAATATAAAAAACTATATTGAATCTCCCATTCCTCTCAATAAAAAATTTTTAAAAAGCTGTTGCGCAGCAACTCACTGCCTTTCTGAAGACGAAGGTGAAGGTGGTAAATGACCTTTTAATGGCATCAGACCGAGGCTCTGCATCTGTCCTCGTGCTCCTAGACCTTAGTGCTGCTTTTGATACCATCGATCACCACATTCTTTTGGAGAGATTGGAAACCCAAATTGGTCTACACGGACAGGTTTAGATCTTAGCTGTCGGAAAGATATCAGTGTGTCCCTGTGGATGGTTCTGTTTTAGGACCACTATTGTTTTCACTATATATTTTACCTCTTGGGGATGTTATTCGAAAACATAATGTAAACTTTCACTGCTATGCGGATGACACACAGCTGTGCATTTCAATGAAACACGATGAAGCCCCAAAATTGCCCTTGCTAGAAGCCTGTGTTTCAGACATAAGGAAGTGGATGGCTGCAAACTTTCTACTTTTAAACTCGGACAAAACAGAGACGCTTGTTCTAGGTCCCAAGAAACAAAGAGATCTTCTGTTGAATCTGACAATTAATCTTAATGGTTGTACAGTCGTCTCAAATAAAACTGTGAAGGACATCACAAGTTACTCTGGACCCTGATCTCTTTTGACGAACATATCAAGACTGTTTCAAGGACATATTTTTCCATCTATGTAACATTTCAAAAAATCAGAAATGTTCTGTCCAAAAAATGATGCAGAAAAAATGTATCCATGCTTTGTCACTTCAAGGTTAGACTACTGCAATGCTCTACTTTCCGGCTACCCGGATAAAGCACTAAACTTCAGTTAGTGCTAAATACGGCTGCTAGAATCCTGACTAGAACCCCAAAATTTGATCATATTACTCCAGTGCTAGTCTCCCTACACTGGCTTCCTGTTAAGGAAAGGGCTGACATCAAGGTTTTACTGCTAACCTACAAAGCATTACATGGAAGCCTACCTATCTCTCTGATTTGGTCCTGCCGTACATACCTACACGTACGCTACGGTCACAAGACGCAGGCCTCCTAATTGTCCCTAGAATTTCTAAGCAAACAGCTGGAGGCAGGGCTTTCTCCTATAGAGCTCCATTTTTATGGAATGGTCTGCCTACCCATGTGAGAGACGCAGACTCGGTCTCGACCTTTACGTCTCTATTGAAGACTCATCTCTTCAGTGGGTCATATGATTGAGTGTAGTCTGGCCCAGGAGTGTGAAGGTGAACGGAAAGGCACTGGAGCAACGGACCTCCCTTGCTGTCTCTGCCTGGCCGGTTCCCCTCTCTCCTCTGGGATTATCTGCCTCTAACCCTATTACAGGGGCTGAGTCACTGGCTTACTGGTGCTCTTTCATGCCGTCCCTAGGAGGGGTGCGTCACTTCAGTGGGTTGAGTCACTGATGTGATCTTCCTGTCTGGGTTGCCGCTCCCAGTTGGGTTGTGCCGTGGCAGAGATCTTTGTGGGCTATACTCGGCCTTGTCTCGGGATGGTAAGTTGGTGGTTGAAGATATCCTTTTAGTGGTGTGGGGGCTGTGCTTTGGCAAAGTGGGTGGGGTTATAGCCTGCCTGTTTGGCCCTGTCCGAGGGTATCATCGGATGGGGCCACAGTGTCTCCTGACCCCTCCTGTCTCAGCCTCCAGTATTTATGCTGCAGTAGTTTATGTCAAGGGGGGGGAGGGTCAGTTTGTTATATCTGGAGTACTTCTCCTGTCCTATTCGGTGTCGTGTGTGAATTTAAGTATGCTCTCTCTAATTCTTTCTTTCTTTCCTTCTTTCTCTCTCTCGGAGGACCTGAGCCCTAGGACCATGCCTCAGGACTACCTGGCATGATGACTCCTTGCTGTCCCCAGTCCACCTGGCTGTGCTGCTGCTCGAGTTTCAACTGTTCTGCCTGCTGCTATGGAACCCTGACCTGTTCACCGGATGTGCTACCTGTCCCAGACCTGCTGTTTTCAACTCTCTAGAGACAGCAGGAGCGGTAGAGATACTCTTAATGATCGTCTATGAAAAGCCAACTGACATTTACTCCTGAGGTGCTGACCTGTTACACCCTCGACAACCACTGTGATTATTATTATTTGACCATGCTGGTCATTTACGAACATTTGAACATCTTGGCCATGTTCTGTTATAATCTCCACCTGGCACAGCCAGAAGAGGACTGGCCACCCCACATAGCCTGGTTCCTCTCTAGGTTTATTTCTAGGTTTTGGCCTTTCTAGGGAGTTTTTCCTAGCTACCGTGCTTCTACACCTGCATTGCTTGCTGTTTGGGGTTTAAGGCTGGGTTTCTGTACAGCACTTTGAGATATCAGCTGATGTAAGAAGAGCTATTTAAATACATTTGATTTGATTCTCTGGGGTTATCAGAAAACACTCTTGGCCCTAGCGATGCCGAGCAGTTCAGATACATCCTGTGCTGTAGAACCCGTCTCATGCTGAGTGTATTTTGGTCTTTCAGAGTGTCGGTGCAGCAGCTAAAATTAATTATTTACATAACCAGCGATAGTCTACAATGCTGTGAGAGGATGAGTGCCTATGGACTCTGGTCTAAAGTAGTGCACTATATAGGGAATAGGGTGTCATAGAACTCTGGTCTAAAGTAGTGCACTATATAGGGAATAGGGTGTCATAGGGCTCTGGTCAAAAGTAGTGCACTATATAGGGAATAGGGTGTCATAGGACTCTGGTCAAAAGTAGTGTACTATTTAGGGGTGCCATAGGGCTCTGGTCTAGAGTTAGTGTACTATTTAGGGTGCCATAGGGCTCTGGTCTAGAGTAGTGTACTATTTAGGGTGACATAGTGCTTTGGTCTAAAGTAGTGCAGTATATAGGGAATAGGGCTCTGGTCTAAAGTAGTGCTCTATATAGGGAATAGGGCCCTGGTCTAAAGTAGTGCACTATATAGGGAATAGGGTTTCATTTAGGATACATCAAGAGTTTCTGTTCTAAACACAGTTTGTTGGATTCAGGCTGGCTGAGTAATACTACAATCCCCAGTGGACACGGACACACACACACACACACACACACACACACACACACCAATGCTGGTAACTCATAACCCCATAGTCTATATCCGTGGACAGTGGGTTTAGGTTTAGCCGGGCGGGTTGAATAAGAAAACAATCCATAAATGTATCATTCTTGTGCTATTTATATCTATACGCTATACTGAGGTGTTTTCTTAAAATATTATGGTGTTTCTGGCATTAAGTGCAGAAAAAGTTCACTTTGATCCTAGGAAGCAAAATGGACAATGTCTGAGTTTAATTCAATAAGAGAAAAGCTGCGAAACAGAGAGTTGAAAATAAAGAGAAGGCTAGAAAAGGTCTGGGAAAGAATTGGTGTAGTGGCAAAAGAGCCCTCATGAAAAAAAACAGAAGAGATTTTTTGTAATTATATTTATATTATATTTATGCATAAAAACCTGATTCAGGAAGCTTGGCGCACGTCACAGGAGAGGCATTTTTCTAAAAGCGTTTTTTTGGCGCAAACGTGAACTTTCTTATGCCTTAACCTCTAATGACTCCCCATCCCGCATGAGGGAGCGTAATCATCGACTGACACGATTTAGCATAACGCAACGGACATAAATATTCCTAGAAAATATTCCTATTCATGAAAATCACAAGTGAAATATATTGAGACACAGCTTAGCCTTTTGTTAATCACCCTGTCATCTCAGATTTTCAAAATAATACAGTCAAAGCTAGACAAGCATTTGTGTAAGTTTATCGATAGCCTAGCATACATTTTGTCCAGCTAGCAGCAGGTAACTTGGTCACGGAAATCAGAAAAGCAATCCAATTAAATAGTTTACCTTTGATGAGCTTCAGATGTTTTCACTCACGAGACTCCCAGTTAGATAGCCAATGTTCCTTTTTTCAAAAAATATTATTTTTGTAGGCGAAATAGCTCCGTTTGTTCTTCACATTTGTGAGAAATCGCCCGAAATTGCAGTCACGAAAATGCCGGAAAATATTCCAAACTAGCTCCATAATATCGACAGAAACATGGCAAACATTGTTTATAATCAATCCTCAAGGTGTTTTTCAAATATCTATTCGATAATATATCCACCGGGACAATTGGCTTTTCAGTAGGACCGATTGGAATAATGGCTATTTTACGCGAGAATCACTCTGGGAGCCATCAGGTGACCAGTTGCGCAATGTAGCTGCTTACGGGTATTCTTCAACATAAATGCGTAAAACTACGTGACAATGCTGTAGACACCTTCGGGAATACGGAGAAAAAGTAATCTGGTTGATAGCCCATTCACTGCTCAATAGGGACGCATTGGAACGCAGCGCTTTCAAAACATGAGGCACTTCCGGATTGGATTTTTCTCAGGCTTTCGCCTGCAATATCAGTTCTGTTATACTCACAGACAATAGTTTTACAGTTTTGGAAACTTTAGAGTGTTTTCTATTCTAAGCTGTCAATTCTATGCATATTCTAGCATCTTGTCCTGGCAAAATATCCCATTTACTACGGGAATGATATTTTTCCAAAAATGAAAATACTGCACCCTAGTCACATTAGTTGATAACAAACTTGTATGAAATCTGTAAACACAAATAAAAGGGTTAAATTATGAGCTTAGTTGGTTTAGTCACAGAAAAAGCTAAATAACCTTCCCACTAACCATGATTGGCTGAGATAATGAGTGGGCTGGACATGCCGAGAGATGAGTTTGGATTGGTCTGCCATGTAGCACTCTTCTGTCTATAACATGAGCTGGTCAGTATGTGTAGATAATCCTTGCTGTAAACCGCAGCTTTTTTTGAAAGATATAATGTTAGCCATAAAGAACTGCTGCTATTACTCTCAACAACATAGCCTGAATATAGCAGGCGCTATCAAAGATCAGTGGGAAGAAGTGGTGATGTACTACTTTCTGCACATGGTCAGTGTGAACCTGAGTGTCTTGACACAACGGACCAAACAAGCTGTAACTACAAAGAAAACGGAAACGACACAGCCGGACGTGCTTATTTAAAGTGGTTCCAGTCTGCTGTAGCGTTCATCCATAAGAGTCTAGCTACATTATCAGATAATATATGTTTTAAATTTAGTCAGAAAGTTGTTTTCATTGCAAGTTAAAGCTTACTGTTAGCTAGCTGGCTCGTTAGATAACATGACGTGTCTGATCAGTGTGAATATATTATTTCTATGTCAGAAATTCATTTGCATTGCTAGTTATAGCTTAATTTTAGCTAGCTGGCTAATATCAAACCTAGTTGGTTAACTACCTGCAGATTCATACGACAGCATTTCATGCATGGTGGCTAGCTATGACAATCCATTTGTACTGTATGGGTTGGGATTATGGTTTATTGTTTAGCTAGCTAGCTACATGTCTAAACAAAATAATCCACTTCACCAGATGATTACATGACCCATCAAATTAGCCAGGTGTGTATGGCGGTGATTATGGCCATATATTAATTATAAAATATTTTATCTGGACTTTTTATTTTTTTTCTCTCCTCACTTTACTAATCTCATTTCCATGAGTCCAAGCTCTAATTTCTGTTGCTCCCAATGTTGCCTTTAGTTCTAGCATTCTCAGCATTTTCAGTCGCATGTCGCATGTCTATCTATGCCTTTTTATCCTCCTCCACCGAAGCAGTAACAATCAACTCTGCTTTTGGATTCGTCAGATGCTGCCCTGATGTCATAATGCTTTGAGATTATGAGCACATTCGCCTTTGTATATTAATCAACGTCCGCAAGTAGAGGGTTTTCCACAAGCGCTTCCCACTTAAAGTCCATGGCTTTATTTAATTAGCTTGTGTTTTTATACCACTTTTCTTACAACCCCTCAGGGTGGATGTCATTGACAGAAACTCTACCACCAAAAAGTGTATAATCAACACTCAAATGTCGGGGCACGGCAGAGCTTCAGAGTAGGAGATTAGAGTGACTATCATAGGAACAATGTACCGGATGTGACCCCATTTTGTTACGTTCCCCAGAAAGAAAACCAAATCGTATCACTCAACCAAAAAGAGGGAACAAACATAGAATTTAGAATTCGATAACAACAACCAAATTCAAACAGGTCGGGTTTCAGGAGAAAGACACTCATGTCCACTGACTAGTAACAACTGGAACCTAAAACACACCCACTAAATTTGCCCACGAAGAGGCAAACAAAAGAAAAAACCTGGGAAACCAGGAAGCAAACCAAAAATGTGGACAAAACAAAAAACAAAAACACAGGTGAAACCTTCAGATAGATGGCCAGCAGGTATAAACACCTTCCTGGCACAAATATGGAGATGGCTAACAAACCAGCTAACGATCTATACGTGCTAATGAGCTATACGTGCTAACAAGTACTGACTAACGAGGTACATGCAAACAAATACGTGCTAAGAGCACAAACAAGCTACGTGCTAACAAGCTATACATGCTAACGATCTATACGTGCTAATGAGCTACATAACGTGCTAACAAGCTATACGTGCTAATGAGCTATACATGCTAACAAGCTGTACATGCTAACAAGCTAAGTCTAACATGCTCAAAACATAACAAATACGTGCTAAAAAACCAATGAGCCTGTAACTAACAAGCTATACGTGTTACACATCTAACAGGT
>NC_088402.1:7257317-7299817 GCF_034236695.1 Oncorhynchus nerka
ATTGGAAAAGCTCAGTTTATTGTATTTGACATAGGGTGTGTTACATATGGAAAGACACACATGGGTCAATTTTGTTTTGTTTGAACAATCGATTGGTTGAAAGAACTGACGACTCTCTGTCGACCAGGATTTGTTGTTGTTCTCGGGGTCTTACTTATATTTAGAAAGGAGCCCCTTAATTTTTCCCACATTTTGTTGTGATACAATTTGGTATTAAAATGTATTTAATTGTGTTTCTTTTGTTGTCAACGATCTACACAAAATACTCAAAGTGGAAGAAACATTTTGAAAAATAAAAACCACTAATACTCATTAGATACCGTAAGTATTTCAACCCCACCCCGAGTCAATACATGTCAGAATGACCTTTGGCAGTGATTATAGTTGTGAGTCTTTCTGGGTCTCTAAGAGTTTTCCACACCTGTACTGTGCAACATTTGCCCATTTATTATTTTCAAAATCCTTCAAGCTTCTGGGATAATTTTTTGTACATTTATTTCAAATTAAATACAGAAATATCTAAGTTACATAAGTATTCACACCCCTGAGTCAATACTTTGTAGAAGACCTTTGGCACCGATTACAGCTTTGAGTCTTCATTGGTAAGTCTCTAAGAGCTTTGCACACATGGATTGTGCAATATTTGCCAATTATTCTTTTCACAAATCTTTAAGCTCTGTGAAGTTGGTTGTTGATCATTGCTAGACAACCATTTTCAGGTCTTGCTATAGATTTTAAAGAAGATTTAAGTCTTAATTGTAACTCGGCCACTCAGGAACATTCGCTGTCTTCTTGGGAAGCCAGTCCAGTGTAGATTTGACCTTGTGTTTTAGGTTATTGTCCTGCTGAAAGGTGAATTCATCTCCCAGTGTCTAGTGGAAAGCAAACTGAACCAGGCTTTCCTCTAGGATTTCGTTTCCTCTAGCATTCCGTTTATTTTTTATTCTGAAAAACTTCCCAGTCCTTAACGATTACAAGCATACCCATAACATGATGCAGCCATCACTATGCATGACAATAATGGAGAGTGGTACTCAGTAATGTGTTATATTTGCCCCAAACATAACACTTTGTATTCAGGACAAAAAAAAGTGAATTGCTTTGTCACATTGCCTTCTTGCAAACAGGATGCATGTTGTGTAATATTTTTTATTCTGTAAAGGTTTCCGTCTTTTCACTCTGCCAATTAGGTTAGTATTGTGTACAATGTTGTTGATCCATCCTCAGTTTTCACAGCTATTAAACTTTACATTTTAAATGTATCATTGGCCTCATGGTGAAATCCTTGAGCGGTATCTTTGTAGTGACAGGGTGTATTGATACACCATCCAAAGTGTAATTAATAGCTTCACTATGCTCAAAGGGGTATTCAATGTCTGCTTTATTTTTATCTACCAATAGGTGCCCTTCTTCGTGAGGCCTTAGAAAACCTCCCTGGTCTTTGTGATTGAATCAGTGTTTGAGATTCACTGCTCGACTAAAGGACCTTACAGATAATTGTATGTGTGGGGTACAGAGATGAGGGACCTTACAGATAATTGTATGTGTGGGGTACAGAGATGAGGGACCTTACAGATAATTGTATGTGTGGGGTACAGAGATGAGGTTGTTATGAAAAAAATGATTTACTCGAGACATTTCAGGTAATATTTTTTTTAAACTAAATTTGTAAACATTTCAAAAAACCTTTGACATTGTCTTAGGCCAGTGACAAAAAAAAACTAAATTGATATAGATTTTAAATTCAGACACAAAACGTGGAAAAAGGTCAAGGGGTGTGAATACTTTCTTTTGACCCTGTATACCAAACATTTCAAGGTCTATCCACAGATGGGCTGCACACAATACATGACCAAAAGTAGGTGGAGATCTGCTCGTCCAACTTCTCCTTCCTAAATCATGGGCATTAATAGGGAGTATGTCCCCCCTTTTCTGCTATAACAGCCTCCAGTCTTCTGGGGAGTCATTAATAGGGAGTATGTCCCCCCTTTTCTGCTATAACAGCCTCCAGTCTTCTGGGGAGGCATTAATAGGGAGTATGTCCCCCCTTTTCTGCTATAACAGCCTCCAGTCTTCTGGGGAGTCATTAATAGGGAGTATGTCCCCCCTTTTCTGCTATAACAGCCTCCAGTCTTCTGGGGAGTCATTAATAGGGAGTATGTCCCCCCTTTTCTGCTATAACAGCCTCCAGTCTTCTGGGAAGTCATTAATAGGGAGTATGTCCCCCCTTTTCTGCTATAACAGCCTCCAGTCTTCTGGGAAGTCATTAATAGGGAGTATGTCCCCCCTTTTCTGCTATAACAGCCTCCAGTCTTCTGGGGAGTCATTAATAGGGAGTATGTCCCCCCTTTTCTGCTATAACAGCCTCCAGTCTTCTGGGGAGTCATTAATAGGGAGTATGTCCCCCCTTTTCTGCTATAACAGCCTCCAGTCTTCTGGGGAGGCATTAATAGGGAGTATGTCCCCCCTTTTCTGCTATAACAGCCTCCAGTCTTCTGGGGAGTCATTAATAGGGAGTATGTCCCCCCTTTTCTGCTATAACAGCCTCCAGTCTTCTGGGGAGTCATTAATAGGGAGTATGTCCCCCCTTTTCTGCTATAACAGCCTCCAGTCTTCTGGGGAGTCATTAATAGGGAGTATGTCCCCCTTTTCTGCTATAACAGCCTCCAGTCTTCTGGGGAGTCATTAATAGGGAGTATGTCCCCCTTTTCTGCTATAACAGCCTCCAGTCTTCTGGGGAGTCATTAATAGGGAGTATGTCCCCTAATAGGGTATGTCCCCCTTCTGCTTCTGTCTTCTGGGAGTCCCCCTTTTCTGCTATAACAGCCTCCAGTCTTCTGGGGAGTCATTAATAGGGAGTATGTCCCCCTTTTCTGCTATAACAGCCTCCAGTCTTCTGGGGAGTCATTAATAGGAGTATGTCCCCTTTTCTGCTATAACAGCCTCCAGTCTTCTGGGGAGTCATTAATAGGGAGTATGTCCCCCTTTTCTGCTATAACAGCCTCCAGTCTTCTGGGAGTCATTAATAGGGAGTATGTCCCCCTTTTCTGCTATAACAGCCTCCAGTCTTCTGGGGAGGCATTAATAGGGAGTATGTCCCCCTTTTCTGCTATAACAGCCTCCAGTCTTCTGGGGAGGCATTAATAGGGAGTATGTCCCCCCTTTTCTGCTATAACAGCCTCCAGTCTTCTGGGGAGGCATTAATAGGGAGTATGTCTCCCCTTTTCTGCTATAACAGCCTCCAGTCTTCTGGGGAGGCATTAATAGGGAGTATGTCCCCCCTTTTCTGCTATAACAGCCTCCAGTCTTCTGGGAGGCATTAATAGGGAGTATGTCCCCCTTTTCTGCTATAACAGCCTCCAGTCTTCTGGGAGGCATTAATAGGAGTATGTCCCCCTTTTCTGCTATAACAGCCTCCAGTCTTCTGGGGAGTCATTAATAGGGAGTATGTCCCCCCTTTTCTGCTATAACAGCCTCCAGTCTTCTGGGGAGTCATTAATAGGGAGTATGTCCCCCTTTTCTGCTATAACAGCCTCCAGTCTTCTGGGGAGTCATTAATAGGGAGTATGTCCCCCCTTTTCTGCTATAACAGCCTCCAGTCTTCTGGGAAGGCTTTCCACTAGATGTTGGAACATTGCTGCTATAACAGCCTCCACTCTTCTGGGAAGGCTTTCCACTAGATGTTGGAACATTGCTGCTATAACAGCCTCCACTCTTCTGGGAAGGCTTTCCCCTAGATGATGGAACATTGCTGCTATAACAGCCTCCACTCTTCTGGGAAGGCTTTCCACTAGATGTTGGAACATTGCTGCTATAACAGCCTCCACTCTTCTGGGAAGGCTTTCCCCTAGATGTTGGAACATTGCTGCTATAACAGCCTCCACTCTTCTGGGAAGGCTTTCCACTAGATGTTGGAACATTGCTGCTATAACAGCCTCCACTCTTCTGGGAAGGCTTTCCACTAGATGTTGGAACATTGCTGCTATAACAGCCTCCACTCTTCTGGGAAGGCTTTCCACTAGATGTTGGAACAGTGCTGCTATAACAGTCTCCACTCTTCTGGGAAGGCTTTCCACTAGATGTTGGAACATTGCTGCTATAACAGCCTCCAGTCTTCTGGGAAGGCTTTCCACTAGATGTTGGAACATTTGCTGCGGGGACTTGCTTCCATTCAGCCACAAGAGCATTAGTGAGGTCGGGCACTGATGTTGGGGCGATTAGGCCTGGCTCACAGTCGGCGTTCCGAATTCATCCCAAAAGTGTTCTATGGGGTTGAGGTCAGGGCGTGAAGTTATGTTTACTTACAATTACTTCCATTTGTCAACCATCTTCCTGAAGTAACTTTAGATCCTTGGGTCACGGAGTTTCACGTGAGTTTTGATCAACCACTCGATAAGTTTGCTTCGTTTGGAGCGCCAATAGGGCTGAAAATGCAGTACTCCTCGATCAAAGCTGAATTGGATCACCACTCCGACTCGATGAGGCTCGCAGGGGGTTTGGGGCCCTACTCTGATGAGGAATATACATTTTCTCTTCCTTCTGTGTCTCTGTGTTTACTACCCTAATAAGGTAGTTGGTATTCAGAGCACTTCCTGTGTTTCAAATAGAAAACAAGAAAAACACAAAGACCTAATAACTGTCATATGAAAGCTGTGTTGGTTTCTGAGTCAAGAGTAGATTATAAGCTTAGTTGGACACAACAACAAACCCGTTTCCATATAGATTCAATGCTTCCTCTAGTGGAAGTACTGGACTCCCGAGTGGCAAAGCGGTCTAAAGGCACTGCATCTCAGTGCTAGAGGCATTACAACAGACACCCTGGTTTGAATCCAGGCTGTATCACGGCAGTGATTGGGAATCCCACAGGGCGGCGCACAGCTGGCCCGGCGTCGTCCAGGTTTGGCCAGTGGAGGCCGTCAATTGTAAATAAGAATTTGTTCGTAACTGACTTGCCTAATTAAATTGAAAGGTTAAATAAAAAATACTAATAAAATACAAATAGTGGACATAACACTGTATGGAGGCTAGGGTTTGGGAGAGGATCGTGTTTCATATTTTAGCGTTTTAGAGAGTGAGACCGTATCCCAGTTCTCACTTTTGACCTATTTCCTATAGAGTATTTACACCTGTGTTCCCTCTTATGGGCCCTTGTCAAAAAGGGCTCTGGTCGAAAGCAGTGACCTACATACGGAAAAGGGAGCCATTTCGGATAACGCCTAGGTCTGAGTGAACAGTGGAAACACTACCCACTGTGCACATCACGTAATTTCAACGTGGAAATGTGGGTAAAAATTCAGTTGAGACGTTGATCAATGAGATTTCAACATCTATTCGTCCATGAAGACAGCTGGAAATTCACAATGTGTCATCAATTAAAAGCACAATCCAAGTGGAAAAAACGATGTCAGATATGTTTTATTTATACAACAAGATGTGCTTGATCTAATAGCACAATCAAATGACCGGGAATGGGTTGATCAATGCTTTTCATGATTATTGTGGAAATCTCCACAGAGCTCAAATCAAAATTCAAATCAGTCAAATTGTATTTGTCAAACGCGACCAAATACAACAGGTGTGAAATCCTTACTTACAAACTCTTCCCATTGACGCAGTTTCTTTTATTATACAATTTAAAATAAAATAGTAAAACAAGATGAATAAAATACACAAGAATGGATCTATATACAGGAAGTACCAGATCAATGTGGAGCTATATGCAGGAAGTACCAGATCAATGTGGAGCTATATGCAGGAAGTACCAGATCAATGTGGAGCTATATACAGGAAGTACCAGATCAATGTGGAGCAAAATACAGAACGTACCAGATCAATGTGGAGCTATATACAGGAAGTACCAGATCAATGTGGATCTATATACAGGGAGTACCAGATCAATGTGGAGCTATATACAGAACGTACCAGATCAATGTGGGGCTATATACAGGAAGTACCAGATCAATGTGGAGCTATATACAGGAAGTACCATATCAATGTGGAGCTATATACAGGAAGTACCATATCAATGTGGAGCTATATACAGGAAGTACCATATCAATGTGGAGCTATATACAGAACGTACCAGATCAATGTGGAGCTATATACAGGAAGTACCAGATCAATGTGGAGCTATATACAGGAAGTACCAGTACCAGATCAATGTGGAGCTATATACAGGGAGTACCAGATCAATGTGGAGCTATATACAGGAAGTACCAGTACCAGATCAATGTGGAGCTATATACAGGGAGTACCAGATCAATGTGGAGCTATATACAGGAAGTACCAGATCAATGTGGATCTATATACAGGGAGTACCAGATCAATGTGGAGCTATATACAGGAAGTACCAGTACCAGATCAATGTGGAGCTATATACAGGGAGTACCAGATCAATGTGGAGCTATATAAAGGGAGTACCAGATCAATGTGGGAAACACCAGATCAATGTGCAGAGGTACGAGGTATTTGAGGTAGATACAGGGCCTTCAGAAAGCATTCACACCTCTTGACTTTTTCACAATTTATTGTGTTACAGCCTGAATTTAAAATGGATTAAACTGAGATGATTTGACTTGGGTAATGCACAAAGTAGATGTCCTAACCGACTTGCCAAAACTATAGTTTGTTAACAAGAAATTTGTGGAGTGGTTGAAAAACGAGTTTTAATGATTCCAACCTAAGTGTATATAAACTACCGACTTCAATTGTATATGCACAGTATTGGCCTTTTCAAAGTCTAACCACCAATCAAGCAACATTTTGGATTAAATTAAATCAAATCTGTTTGCTGCAGGGTTATTTTGCTGGTCAAATTAAAATGTTATTATTTCATTTATAATTTCATTTATAATTCACTGGAAGTTTACATACACTTAGGCTGGAGTCATTATAACTCGTTTTTTAACCACTCCACACATTTCTTGTTAACAAACTATAGTCCCCCCTGGGACCTCTCTCTCCCCCCCTGAGACCTCTCTCTCCCCCCCTGGGACCTCTCTCTCCCCTCTGGGACCTCTCTCTGCCCCACCGGGACCTCTCTCTGCCCCCTGGGACCTCTCTCCCCCTGGGACCTCTCTCTCCCCTGGGATCTCTCTCTCCCCTGGGATCTCTCTCCCCCTGGGACCTCTCTCTCCCCCTGGGACCTCTCTCCCCCTCTCCCCTCTGGGACCTCTCTCTGCCCCCTGGAACCTCTCTCCCCCTGGGACCTCTCTCTCCCCCTGGGACCTCTACCATTGGGACCCTCTCTTCCCGTGGGACCTCTCTCTCTCCCTTGGGACCTCTCTCTCCCCTGGGACCTCTCTCTCTCCCCTGGGACCTCTCTCTCCCCCCTGGGACCTCTCTCTCCCCCCTGGGACCTCTCTCTCCCTCCTGGGACCTCTCTCTCTCCCCTGGGACCTCTCTCTCTCTCTCTCTTCTCTTTTTCTCACCGTTTCTCTCTCTCTCGCTTTCCTTCTCTTCCCTGTTTCTGGGTAACAGTTCAACTGGCGGCTGATTGGTTATTAGCAAATCAGGAAACAGCACCAGTGTGATACCTGGTCTGACCTACCCCATCAACCAATCAATGGATCTGTCTCTGGGAATTTGTGCAGCAATGCTCACCCTGATTGGTTTCTCATTGACGACACACCTGAAGTCAGCCAGGCAGGGAGAGAAATACCAGAGCTTTAACAAAATAGCCTCACTAATGAAACACGATGGAGAAGAGTGGAAGTGGCCCTTGTGGGTTGTGTTTGTCTGTTTGTGTCTGTCTGTCTACATAGGCCTTCTACTAAAGAGAGCAGATAGGGAGAAGAGGCAGCAAATGGGAAAGAAAGCAGGAGGGGAGGGGAGGAGGAGGAGAGGGGAGGAGTAGAGGAGAGGAGAGGAGAGGAGAGGAGAGGCAGCAAATGGGAAAGAAAGCAGGAGGAGAGGAGAGGAGAGGAGAGGAGAGGAGAGGAGAGGAGAGGAGAGGAGAGGAGAGGAGGGGAGGGGAGAGGAGAGGAGAGGAGAGGAGAGGAGAGGAGAGGAGAGGAGAGGAGAGGAGAGGAGAGGAGAGGAGAGGAGAGGAGAGGAGAGGAGAGGGGAGAGGAGGAGGAGAGGAGAGGAGAGGAGAGGAGAGGAGAGGAGAGGAGAGGAGAGGAGATAATACTATGATCTTGTTCCTCTGGCAGAACATCTAAATTTAGACTCTTCCTCCCTCCTCCTTGATCTCTTCATTAAAGAGACCAGGGGAACATGAAAACTCCCTTTTGTGAAGATATCAGCTCCCTGATAACAGCTCCCTGATAACAGCTCCCCGATAACAGCTCCCTGATAACAGCTCCCTGATAACAGCTCCCTGATAACAGCTCCCCGATAACAGCTCCCCGATAACAGCTCCCTGATAACAGCTCCCTGATAACAGCTCCCTGATATCAGCTCCCCGATAACAGCTCCCTGATAACAGCTCCCTGATAACAGCTCCCCGATAACAGCTCCCTGATAACAGCTCCCTGATATCAGCTCCCTGATAACAGCTCCCCGATAATAGCTCCCTGATAACAGCTCCCTGATAACAGCTCCCTGATAACAGCTCCCTGATAACAGCTCCCCGATATCAGCTCCCTGATAACAGCTCCCTGATAACAGCTCCCTGATAACAGCTCCCTGAGCCAGCTGGGCAAGACAGAGAGACAGAGAGACAGAGAGCGAGAGAGCAAGAGAGCAAGAGAGTACACAGTGGCAGAATACCTGACCACTGTGACTGACCCAAAATTAAGGAAAGCTTTGACTATGTACAGACTCAGTGAGCATAGCCTTGCTGTTGAGAAAGGCCACCGTAGACAGACATGGCTCTCAAGAGAAGACAGGATATGTGCACACTGCCCACAAAATGAGGTGGAAACTGAGCTGCACTTCCTAACCTCCTGCCCAATGTATGACCATATTAGAGAGACATATTTCCCTCAGATTACACAGATCCACAAAGAATTCAAAAACAAACCCAATTTTCACAAACTCCCATATCTACTGGGTGAAATTCCAGTCTGCAATCACAGCAGCAAGATTTGTGACCTGTTGCCACAAGAAAAGGGCAACCAGTGAAGAACAAACACCATTGTAAATACAACCCATATTTATGCTTATTTGTGTCCTTTAACCATTTGTACATTGTTAAAACACTGTATATATATATATATAATATGACATTTGTCTTTATTGTTTTGAAGCTTCTGTATGTGTAATGTTTAATGTTAATGTTTATTGCACTTTTGTATATTATCTACTTCACTTGCTTTGGCAATGTTAACATATGTTCCCCATGCCAATAAAGCCCCTTGAATTGAGAGAGAGAGAGAGAGAGAGAGAGAGAGAGAGAGAGAGACAGAGAGACAGAGAGAGAGAGAGAGAGAGAGACAGAGACAGAGAGAGAGACAGAGAGAGAGAGAGAGAGAGAGAGAGAGAGAGAGAGAGACTGTATAGAGAGAGAGAGAGAGAGAGAGAGAGAGAGAGAGAGAGAGAGAGAGAGAGAGAGAGAGAGAGAGAGAGAGAGAGAGAGAGAGAGAGAGAGAGAGAGAGAGAGAGAGAGAGAGAGAGAGAGAGAGAGAGAGAGAGAGAGACAGAGAGAGAGAGAGAGAGAGAGAGAGAGAGAGAGAGAGAGACTGTAGAGAGAGAGAGAGAGAGAGAGAGAGAGAGAGAGAGAGAGAGAGAGAGAGAGAGAGACTGTATAGAGAGAGAGAGAGAGAGAGAGAGAGAGAGAGAGAGAGAGAGAGAGAGAGAGAGAGAGAGACTGTATAGAGAGAGAGAGGAGAAGAGATACTGATAGTGTATAGAGGCCAAACCACACGACTAACACCATTCAACACTCTATGGTACACAGAGCCTTCACTATCTCATGCTGGAATATCCAATGACTGAGGTCATCTACCTTTGTCCTTAAAGAGCAGGAACCTGAAATACAGACCTTGTCATCCTACAAGAAACATGGTATAGAGGAGATGGAGCTACTGGTTGCCCTCTAGGTTACAGAGAGCTGGTAGTCCCATCCACCACACTACCAGGTGGGTGGTATAGAGGAGATGGACCCACTGGTTGTCCTCTAGGTTACAGAGAGCTGGTAGTCCAATCCACCACACTACCAGGTGTGTGGTATAGAGGAGATGGACCCACTGGTTGTCCTCTAGGTTACAGAGAGCTGGTAGTCCCATCCACCACACTACCAGGTGGGTGGTATAGAGGAGATGGACCCACTGGTTACCCTCTAGGTTACAGAGAGCTGGTAGTCCCATCCACCACACTACCAGGTGGGTGGTATAGAGGAGATGGACCCACTGGTTGTCCTCTAGGTTACAGAGAGCTGGTAGTCCCATCCACCACACTACCAGGTGGGTGGTATAGAGGAGATGGACCCACTGGTTGTCCTCTAGGTTACAGAGAGCTGGTAGTCCCATCCACCACACTACCAGGTGGGTGGTATAGAGGAGATGGACCCACTGGTTACCCTCTAGGTTACAGAGAGCTGGTAGTCCCATCCACCACACTACCAGGTGGGTGGTATAGAGGAGATGGACCCACTGGTTGTCCTCTAGGTTACAGAGAGCTGGTAGTCCCATCCACCACACTACCAGGTGGGTGGTATAGAGGAGATGGACCCACTGGTTGCCCTCTAGGTTACAGAGAGCTGGTAGTCCCATCCACCACACTACCAGGTGGGTGGTATAGAGGAGATGGACCCACTGGTTGTCCTCTAGGTTACAGAGAGCTGGTAGTCCCATCCACCACACTACCAGGTGTGAAACAGGGAAGAGACTCAGGGGAGGTGGGGAGGATTGGAGGGGAGGGGAGAGAGAGAGAGAGAGAGAGAGAGTGAGAGAGTGACAGACAGAGAGAGACAGACATAGAGAGAGATAGAGAGAGCGAGAGAGAGAGACAGAGAGACAGAGAGAGAGAGAGAGAGAGAGAGAGAGAGACAGAGAGAGAGAGAGAGAGAGAGACAGAGAGAGAGGGAGGGAGATAGATAGAGAGAGAGACACAGAGAGAGAGAGAGAAGGAGAGAGAGAGAGAGAGAGAGAGAGAGAGAGAGAGAGAAGGAGAGAGAGAGAGAGAGAGAGAGAGAGAGAGAGAAGGAGAGGGAGAGAGAGAGAGAGAGAGAGAGAGAGAGAGAGAGAGAGAGAGAGAGAGAGAGAGAGAGAGAGAGAGTGCGACAGGCAGGTTGATGTTTATTGCCCTGGAGGCAGAACTGAATGATTTCCGATAGATGGCGCAGCTCCAAAGTAAAAATTGACTAAATTGTAACAATTCATGAAAACAAAAGTTAACTTTTTAGTCATAATTTAAGGTTAGGGTTAGGCATTATAGTTAGCAGTGTGATTAAGGTTATGTTTAAAAATCAGATTTTTATGACTTTGTGTCTGTGCCAGTTAGTGTCCACTCTGCAGAGCTGCCTCTAGAACAACATTCATGGCAATAAATGCCTACGTGTCACAGACCAACCATCAGGAAGTTAATTAGTGCCAGGAACGAGTAGCAGGTTGAGAAGTGGAGAGGGGGGAGGTAGGAGGCAGGAGGGAGAGTCGGTAGGGTAACAGTGAGCTCCTGCCCAAAAACAGCAGAGGTGTGTTTGTGTTACATATGGCCACTGTGTCAGAGTTGGCAGTCACAGAGGGGTGAGGTAAGCCTCTCTATAATGTCAGAGATGGCAGTCACAGAGGGGTGAGGTAAGCCTCTCTATAATGTCAGAGATGGCAGTCACAGAGGGGTGAGGTAAGCCTCTCTATAATGTCAGAGATGGCAGTCACAGAGGGGTGAGGTAAGCCTCTCTATAATGTCAGAGATGGCAGTCACAGAGGGGTGAGGTAAGCCTCTCTATAATGTCAGAGATGGCAGTCACAGAGGGGTGAGGTAAGCCTCTCTATAATGTCAGAGATGGCAGTCACAGAGGGGTGAGGTAAGCCTCTCTATAATGTCAGAGATGGCAGTCACAGAGGGGTGAGGTAAGCCTCTCTATAGTGTCAGAGTTGGCAGTCACAGAGGGGTGAGGTAAGCCTCTCTATAATGTCAGAGATGGCAGTCACAGAGGGGTGAGGTAAGCCTCTCTATAGTGTCAGAGTTGGCAGTCACAGAGGGGTGAGGTAAGCCTCTCTATAATGTCAGAGATGGCAGTCACAGAGGGGTGAGGTAAGCCTCTCTATAATGTCAGACATGGCAGTCACAGAGGGGTGAGGTAAGCCTCTCTATAATGTTAGAGATGGCAGTCACAGAGGGGTGAGGTAAGCCTCTCTATAATGTCAGAGATGGCAGTCACAGAGGGGTGAGGTAAGCCTCTCTATAATGTCAGAGATGGCAGTCACAGAGGGGTGAGGTAAGCCTCTCTATAATGTCAGAGATGGCAGTCACAGAGGGGTGAGGTAAGCCTCTCTATAATGTCAGAGATGGCAGTCACAGAGGGGTGAGGTAAGCCTCTCTATAGTGTCAGAGATGGCAGTCACAGAGGGGTGAGGTAAGCCTCTCTATAGTGTCAGAGTTGGCAGTCACAGAGGGGTGAGGTAAGCCTCTCTATAATGTCAGAGATGGCAGTCACAGAGGGGTGAGGTAAGCCTCTCTATAATGTCAGAGATGGCAGTCACAGAGGGGTGAGGTAAGCCTCTATAATGTCAGAGATGGCAGTCACAGAGGGGTGAGGTAAGCCTCTCTATAATGTCAGAGATGGCAGTCACAGAGGGGTGAGGTAAGCCTCTCTATAATGTCAGAGATGGCAGTCACAGAGGGGTGAGGTAAGCCTCTCTATAGCGTCAGAGATGGCAGTCACAGAGGGGTGAGGTAAGCCTCTCTATAATGTCAGAGATGGCAGTCACAGAGGGGTGAGGTAAGCCTCTCTATAATGTCAGAGATGGCAGTCACAGAGGGGTGAGGTAAGCCTCTCTATAATGTTAGAGATGGCAGTCACAGAGGGGTGAGGTAAGCCTCTCTATAGTGTCAGAGATGGCAGTTTCAGAGGGGTGAGGTAAGCCTCTCTATAATGTCAGAGATGGCAGTCACAGAGGGGTGAGGTAAGCCTCTCTATAATGTCAGAGATGGCAGTCACAGAGGGGTGAGGTAAGCCTCTCTATAGTGTCAGAGATGGCAGTCACAGAGGGGTGAGGTAAGCCTCTCTATAATGTCAGAGATGGCAGTCACAGAGGGGTGAGGTAAGCCTCTCTATAGCGTCAGAGATGGCAGTCACAGAGGGGTGAGGTAAGCCTCTCTATAATGTCAGAGATGGCAGTCACAGAGGGGTGAGGTAAGCCTCTCTATAGTGTCAGAGATGGCAGTCACAGAGGGGTGAGGTAAGCCTCTCTATAATGTCAGAGATGGCAGTCACAGAGGGGTGAGGTAAGCCTCTCTATAGTGTCAGAGATGGCAGTCACAGAGGGGTGAGATAAGCCTCTCTATAGTGTCAGAGATGGCAGTCACAGAGGGGTGAGGTAAGCCTCTCTATAACGTCAGAGATGGCAGTCACAGAGGGGTGAAGTAAGCCTCTCTATAGCGTCAGAGATGGCAGTCACAGAGGGGTGAGGTAAGCCTCTCTATAGTGTCAGAGATGGCAGTCACAGAGGGGTGAGGTAAGCCTCTCTATAATGTCAGAGATGGCAGTCACAGAGGGGTGAGGTAAGCCTCTCTATAATGTCAGAGATGGCAGTCACAGAGGGGTGAGGTTAGCCTCTCTATAGTGTCAGAGATGGCAGTCACAGGTGACCTTAACCATTCACAGTCAGAGAATATATTGTAACACGTTAGATCTGGTAAAAGATAATGCAAAGAATAAAAACGTGTAAGGGGAAAGGTCACAATATTATTCCCGTTAAGGCGCAATTTCGATTTTGGCCACTAGATGGCAGCAGTGTATGTGCAATGTTTTCGACTGATCCAATGAACCTTTGCATTTCTTTTCAAAATTTTGTATCAAGACTGCCCAAATGTGCCTAATTTGGTTTATTAATACATTTTATATTTCATAACTGTGACACTCTCCTCAAACAATAGCATGGAATTCTTTCACTGTAACAGCTACTGAAAATTGGACAGTGCCGTTAGATTAACACAATTTTAAGCTTTCTGCCAATATCAGATGTGTCTATGTACTGGGAAATGTTCTTGTTTCTTACAACCTCATGATAATCACATTAGCGCATGTTAGCTCAACCGTCCCGCAGTGACGGGGGTGAAGGGGGGGACCAATCCCGTAGAGTTAATGCCTAACTTTTGAGAATGTGGATTTAATGCCTGAACTTACCTTAATGCCTTAACTCACAGTTAATGCCTGAGCGTAACCTTAAACACGGGAAAAATTGATGAACGTCTAATTCTGACATGAGACTGTGAGACCTAGTTGCTATGGCATCTCATCTCCATCTAATCTCTCTCTTCCCTTCCTCCCTCCTCCCCCCTCTGTCCCTCCATCTACTTGTGGGACTAAATGAGCGTGAGCAATTTGAAGATGCTAGGAACAGTACAGTAGCTGTGCGGTCATGCTATCTGTGTGGTGATGCTATCTGTGCAGTCATGCTAGCTGTGTGGTGATGCTATCTGTGCGTTCATGCTAGCTGTGTGGTGATGCTATCTGTGCGTTCATGCTATCTGTGCGTTCATGTTAGCTTTGTGGTCATGCTATCTGTGTGGTCATGCTATCTGTGTGGTCATGCTAGCTGTGTGGTGATGCTAGCTGTGTCGTCATGCTATCTGTATGGTTATGCTATCTGTGTGGTCATGCTAGCTGTGTGGTCATGCTATCTGTGTGGTCATGCTAGCTGTGTGGTCATGCTAGCTGTGTGGTCATGCTATCTGTATGGTCATGCTAGCTGTGTGGTCATGCTAGCTGTGTGGTCATGCTATCTGTATGGTCATGCTATCTGTGTGGTCATGCTAGCTGTGTGGTCATGCTATCTGCATGGTCATGCTAGCTGTGTGGTCATGCTATCTGTATGGTCATGCTATCTGTGTGGTCATGCTAGCTGTGTGGTCATGCTATCTGCGTGGTCATGCTAGCTGCGTGGTCATGCTATCTCTGTGGTCATGCTAGCTGTGTAGAAATGATACATGTACAATAGTTGGTAGGCTGACACTGTGGAGGTGTTATCAACAGTAGGTGTTATTATATTGTCTCCTGTGGGGTATAATTATAATGTGTTGCTGTGGGAAAAGTGTTTCTACAAAGAGTTTTTTCATCCTATCCGGTGTCCTGTGTGAATTTAAGTATGCTCTTTCTAATTCTCTCTTTCTCTCTTTCTTTTTCTCTCTCGGGGGAACCTGAGCCCTAGGACCATGCCTCAGGACTACCTGACATGACGACTCCTTGCTGGCCCCAGTCCACCAGGCCGTGCTGCTGCTCCAGTTTCAACTGTTCTGCCTATGATTATTATTATTTGACCATGCTGGTCATTTATGAACATTTGAACATCTTGGCCATGTTCTGTTATAATCTCCACCCGGCACAGCCAGAAGAGGACTGGCCTCCCCTCATAGCCTGGTTCCTCTCTAGGTTTCTTCCTAGGTTTTGCCCTTTCTAGGGAGTTTTTCCTAGCCAAGCAACCTGCATTGCTTGCTGTTTGGGGTTTTAGGCTGGGTTTCTGCACAGCACTTTGAGATATCAGCTGATGTACGAAGGGCTATATAAATACATTTGATTTGATTTGGCGACAGATTTTTCATGTAAATATTCTAAAATCTGCATGAAGAAAAGATGCTAATTTTCCCACCAAACAGACGTGTTCCCACCAAATAGAACTGTTCCCACCAAATAGACGTGTTCCCACCAAATAGAATTGTTACCACCAAATAGACGTGTTCCCACCAAACAGACGTGTTCCCACCAGTGACGTGTTCCCACCAAATAGACTTGTTCCCACCAAACAGACGTGTTCCCACCAAACAGACGTGTTCCCACCAAACAGACGTGTTCCCACCAAATAGACGTGTTAATGGATAAAAATCAGGGCGTGAAGACAAAAATGTACTTTTTTCACTTAAGTTTTCTTGTACCGAATACAAATGTAAAGTTCAATGTGTTTCCATCGCATTTTCAACTCTACTGATAGTTGTATTATATACATAGTAAATGTGTGTTACATAGTAAATGTGCCCACACTGGTCTTGGCACGTGCTCTCTCTCTCTACAGGACTAGGCTAGTCTACAGGACTAGGCTAGTCTACATGACTAGGCTACATGACTAGGCTAGTCTACATGACTAGGCTAGTCTACAGGACTAGGCTAGTCTACAGGACTAGGCTAGTCTACATGACTAGGCTACATGACTAGGCTAGTCTACAGGACTAAGCTAGTCTACAGGACTAGGCTAGTCTACAGGACTAGGCTAGTCTACATGACTAGGCTACATGACTAGGCTAGTCTACAGGACTAGGCTAGTCTACATGACTAGGCTAGTCTACATGACTAGGCTACATGACTAGGCTAGTCTACAGGACTAAGCTAGTCTACAGGACTAGGCTAGTCTACAGGACTAGGCTAGTCTACATGACTAGGCTACATGACTAGGCTAGTCTACAGGACTAGGCTAGTCTACAGGACTAGGCTAGTCTACAGGACTAAGCTAGTCTACAGGACTAGGCTAGTCTACATGACTAGGCTACATGACTAGGCTACATGACTAGGCTAGTCTACAGGACTAAGCTAGTCTACAGGACTAGGCTAGTCTACAGGATTAGGCTAGTCTACAGGACTAGGCTAGTCTACATGACTAGGCTAGTCTACATGACTAAGCTAGTCTACATGACTAGGCTAGTCTACATGACTAGGCTAGTCTACATGACTAGGCTAGTCTACAGGATTAGGCTAGTCTACAGGACTAGGCTACATGACTAGGCTAGTTTACAGGACTAAGCTAGTCTACAGGACTAAGCTAGTCTACAGGACTAGGCTAGTCTACATGACTAGGCTAGTCTACATGACTAGGCTACATGACTAGGCTAGTCTACAGGACTAAGCTAGTCTACAGGACTAGGCTAGTCTACAGGACTAGGCTAGTCTACAGGACTAGGCTACATGACTAGGCTAGTCTACAGGACTAGGCTAGTCTACAGGACTAGGCTAGTCTACAGGACTAAGCTAGTCTACAGGACTAGGCTA
Source organism: Oncorhynchus nerka (assembly GCF_034236695.1). Lineage (NCBI taxonomy): Eukaryota > Metazoa > Chordata > Actinopteri > Salmoniformes > Salmonidae > Oncorhynchus > Oncorhynchus nerka. The sequence goes on from NC_088402.1 coordinate 7,274,401, forward strand.
GTCTACATGACTAGGCTACATGACTAGGCTAGTCTACATGACTAGGCTAGTCTACGTTGTTTACTGGTATGACAGACAGGTAGAGGTTGGGGGTCCGTGGTTTACTGGTATGACAGACAGGCAGAGGTTGGGAGTCCGTGGTTTACTGGTATGACAGACAGGTAGAGGTCCATGGTTTACTGGTATGACAGACAGGTAGAGGTTGGGGGTCCGTGGTTTACTGGTATGACAGACAGGTAGAGGTTGGGAGTCCGTGGTTTACTGGTATGACAGACAGGTAGAGGTTGGGAGTCCGTTGTTTACTGGTATGACAGACAGGTAGAGGTTGGGGGTCCGTGGTTTACTGGTATGACAGACAGGCAGAGGTTGGGAGTCCGTGGTTTACTGGTATGACAGACAGGTAGAGGTCCATGGTTTACTGGTATGACAGACAGGTAGAGGTTGGGGGTCCGTGGTTTACTGGTATGACAGACAGGTAGAGGTTGGGAGTCCGTGGTTTACTGGTATGACAGACAGGTAGAGGTTGGGAGTCCGTTGTTTACTGGTATGACAGACAGGTAGAGGTTGGGAGTCCGTGGTTTACTGGTATGACAGACAGGTAGAGGTCCATGGTTTACTGGTATGACAGACAGGCAGAGGTTGGGAGTCCGTGGTTTACTGGTATGACAGACAGGTAGAGGTCCATGGTTTACTGGTATGACAGACAGGTAGAGGTTGGGGGTCCGTGGTTTACTGGTATGACAGACAGGTAGAGGTTGGGAGTCCGTGGTTTACTGGTATGACATACAGGTAGAGGTTGGGAGTCCGTTGTTTACTGGTATGACAGACAGGTAGAGGTTGGGGGTCCGTGGTTTACTGGTATGACAGACAGGTAGAGGTTGGGAGTCCGTGGTTTACTGGTATGACAGACAGGTAGAGGTTGGGAGTCCGTGGTTTACTGGTATGACAGACAGGTAGAGGTTGGGAGTCCGTGGTTTACTGGTATGACAGACAGGTAGAGGTTGGGAGTCCGTGGTTTACTGGTATGACAGACAGGTAGAGGTTGGGAGTCAGTGGTTTACTGGTATGACAGACAGGTAGAGGTCCGTGGTTTACTGGTATGACAGACAGGTAGAGGTTGGGAGTCCGTGGTTTACTGGTATGACAGACAGGTAGAGGTCCGTGGTTTACTGGTATGACAGACAGGTAGAGGTTGGGAGTCCGTTGTTTACTGGTATGACAGACAGGTAGAGGTTGGGGGTCTGTGGTTTACTGGTATGACAGACAGGTAGAGGTCCATGGTTTACTGGTATGACAGACAGGTAGAGGTTGGGGGTCCGTGGTTTACTGGTATGACAGACAGGTAGAGGTTGGGAGTCCGTGGTTTACTGGTATGACAGACAGGTAGAGGTTGGGAGTCCGTTGTTTACTGGTATGACAGACAGGTAGAGGTTGGGGGTCCGTGGTTTACTGGTATGACAGACAGGCAGAGGTTGGGAGTCCGTGGTTTACTGGTATGACAGACAGGTAGAGGTCCATGGTTTACTGGTATGACAGACAGGTAGAGGTTGGGGGTCCGTGGTTTACTGGTATGACAGACAGGTAGAGGTTGGGAGTCCGTGGTTTACTGGTATGACAGACAGGTAGAGGTTGGGAGTCCGTTGTTTACTGGTATGACAGACAGGTAGAGGTTGGGAGTCCGTGGTTTACTGGTATGACAGACAGGTAGAGGTCCATGGTTTACTGGTATGACAGACAGGCAGAGGTTGGGAGTCCGTGGTTTACTGGTATGACAGACAGGTAGAGGTCCATGGTTTACTGGTATGACAGACAGGTAGAGGTTGGGGGTCCGTGGTTTACTGGTATGACAGACAGGTAGAGGTTGGGAGTCCGTGGTTTACTGGTATGACAGACAGGTAGAGGTTGGGAGTCCGTTGTTTACTGGTATGACAGACAGGTAGAGGTCCATGGTTTACTGGTATGACAGACAGGTAGAGGTTGGGGGTCCGTGGTTTACTGGTATGACAGACAGGTAGAGGTTGGGAGTCCGTGGTTTACTGGTATGACAGACAGGTAGAGGTTGGGAGTCCGTTGTTTACTGGTATGACAGACAGGTAGAGGTTGGGAGTCCGTGGTTTACTGGTATGACAGACAGGTAGAGGTTGGGAGTCCGTTGTTTACTGGTATGACAGACAGGTAGAGGTTGGGGGTCCGTGGTTTACTGGTATGACAGACAGGTAGAGGTTGGGAGTCCGTGGTTTACTGGTATGACAGACAGGCAGAGGTTGGGAGTCCGTGGTTTACTGGTATGACAGACAGGTAGAGGTCCATGGTTTACTGGTATGACAGACAGGTAGAGGTTGGGGGTCCGTGGTTTACTGGTATGACAGACAGGTAGAGGTTGGGAGTCCGTGGTTTACTGGTATGACAGACAGGTAGAGGTTGGGAGTCCGTTGTTTACTGGTATGACAGACAGGTAGAGGTTGGGAGTCCGTGGTTTACTGGTATGACAGACAGGTAGAGGTCCATGGTTTACTGGTATGACAGACAGGTAGAGGTTGGGGGTCCGTGGTTTACTGGTATGACAGACAGGTAGAGGTTGGGGGTCTGTGGTTGACTGGTATGACAGACAGGTAGAGGTTGGGAGTCCGTGGTTTACTGGTATGACAGACAGGTAGAGGTTGGGGGTCCGTGGTTTACTGGTATGACAGACAGGTAGAGGTTGGGAGTCCGTGCTTTACTGGTATGACAGACAGGTAGAGGTTGGGAGTCTGTGGTTTACTGGTATGACAGACAGGTAGAGGTTGGGAGTCCGTGGTTTACTGGTATGACAGACAGGTAGAGGTTGGGGGTCTGTGGTTTACTGGTATGACAGACAGGTAGAGGTTGGGAGTCCGTGGTTTACTGGTATGACAGACAGGTAGAGGTTGGGAGTCCGTTGTTTACTGGTATGACAGACAGGTAGAGGTTGGGGGTCCGTGGTTTACTGGTATGACAGACAGGTAGAGGTTGGGAGTCCGTGGTTTACTGGTATGACAGACAGGCAGAGGTTGGGAGTCCGTGGTTTACTGGTATGACAGACAGGTAGAGGTCCATGGTTTACTGGTATGACAGACAGGTAGAGGTTGGGGGTCCGTGGTTTACTGGTATGACAGACAGGTAGAGGTTGGGAGTCCGTGGTTTACTGGTATGACAGACAGGTAGAGGTTGGGAGTCCGTTGTTTACTGGTATGACAGACAGGTAGAGGTTGGGAGTCCGTGGTTTACTGGTATGACAGACAGGTAGAGGTCCATGGTTTACTGGTATGACAGACAGGTAGAGGTTGGGGGTCCGTGGTTTACTGGTATGACAGACAGGTAGAGGTTGGGGGTCTGTGGTTGACTGGTATGACAGACAGGTAGAGGTTGGGAGTCCTTGGTTTACTGGTATGACAGACAGGTAGAGGTTGGGGGTCCGTGGTTTACTGGTATGACAGACAGGTAGAGGTTGGGAGTCCGTGCTTTACTGGTATGACAGACAGGTAGAGGTTGGGAGTCTGTGGTTTACTGGTATGACAGACAGGTAGAGGTTGGGAGTCCGTGGTTTACTGGTATGACAGACAGGTAGAGGTTGGGGGTCTGTGGTTTACTGGTATGACAGACAGGTAGAGGTTGGGAGTCCGTGGTTTACTGGTATGACAGACAGGTAGAGGTTGGGGGTCCGTGGTTTACTGGTATGACAGACAATCTCTCTCCCTCTAATGTCAACAATCTCTCTCCCTCTAGTCTCAACAATCTCTCTCCCTCTAGTCTCAACAATCTCTCTCCCTCTAGTCTCAACAATCTCTCTCCCTCTAGTCTCAACAATCTCTCTCCCTCTTGTCTCAACAATCTCTCTCCCTCTTGTCTCAACAATCTCTCTCCCTCTTGTCTCAACAATCTCTCTCCCTCTTGTCTCAACAATCTCTCTCCCTCTTGTCTCAACAATCTCTCTCCCTCTAGTCTCAACAATCTCTCTCCCTCTAGTCTCAACAATCTCTCTCCCTCTAGTCTCAACAATCTCTCTCTCTCTAGTCTCAACAATCTCTCTCCCTCTAATCTCAACAATCTCTCTCCCTCTAATCTCAACAATCTCTCTCCCTCTAGTCTCAACAATCTCTCTCCCTCTAATCTCAACAATCTCTCTCCCTCTAGTCTCAACAATCTCTCTCCCTCTAGTCTCAACAATCTCTCTCCCTCTAGTCTCAACAATCTCTCTCCCTCTAATCTCAACAATCTCTCTCCTTCTAGTCTCAACAATCTCTCTCCCTCTAGTCTCAACAATCTCTCTCCCTCTTGTCTCAACAATCTCTCTCCCTCGTCTCAACAATCTCTCTCCCTCTAGTCTCAACCCCTCTCTCTCTCCCCTCAGTCTCACCCCCCCTCTCTCCCCTCAGTCTCAACCCTCTCTCTCCCCTCAGTCTCAACCCTCTCTCTCTCCGCCCAGTCTCACCCCCTCTCCCCTAGTCTCATCAACCCCGGTATCAACCCCCCCCATTCTCAACCCTTCCCGCCACCCCAAGTCTCAACCCTCTCTCTCTTCCCCGGTCTAACCCCCCACGGACTCATCACCCCAAGTCTCAACCTTCCCCCGGTCTCAACCCTCTCCCCCAGTCTCACCCCCCACGGACTCATCACCCCAAGTCTCAACCCTCTCTCTCTCCCCCGGTCTCAACCCCCACGGACTCATCACCCCAAGTCTCAACCCTCTCCCACCCTGTCTCAGTCCTCTTATAACCTTATCTCAAAGCTTTCTCCCCAACCTGTCTCGTCCCCAGTCTGTCTCAACCGCAGTGGCGTCGACCCGTCTGTCTCACCCCCAGTCTGTCTCACCCCAGTCTGTCTCACCCCCAGTCTGTCTCGCCCCCAGTCTGTCTCGCCCCCAGTCTGTCTCGCCCCCAGTCTGTCTCGCCCCCAGTCTGTCTCGCCCCCAGTCTGTCTCGCCCCCAGTCTGTCTCGCCCCCAGTCTGTCTCGTCCCCAGTCTGTCTCGTCCCCAGTCTGTCTCGTCCCCAGTCTGTCTCACCCCCAGTCTGTCTCACCCCCAGTCTGTCTCACCACCAGTCTGTCTCACCCCAGTCTGTCTCACCCCCAGTCTGTCTCACCCCCAGTCTGTCTCACCCCCAGTCTGTCTCACCCCCAGTCTGTCTCAACCCCAGTCTGTCTCAACCCCAGTCTGTCTCAACCCCAGTCTGTCTCACCCCCAGTGGCGTCGACCCCATGCAGGGATTTAATTCTCAGATTTGTGTGCGTGTGCGGCGGCAGGGTGTATAGTGAGGCCAGTGGGTCGCTCTGTACCCTCCTGTCCTGTGGGTTGGCTTGGGAGTCACATGGGAGTCTGCGGTGGAGAAGAGAGATGTTGACCTAATCTCGCTAGGCTGCACTTCATTTCCGTTTCATCCCATCTTCTGGAGAACGTTGAGCAAAGAGCCACTGTCACACAAACACACGACCAGCTGAAGTCCACTACATAATATATACTGAACAAAAAATACAAACGCAATATGCAACAATTTCAATAATTTTACTAAGTCACAGTTCCTATACGGGAATCAGTCAATTGAAGAAAAAAAATGAATAAGGCCCTAATTTATGGATTTCACATGACTGGGCAGGGGCACAGCCATGGGTGGGTCTGGGAGGGCATAGGCCCACCCACTGGGGAGCCAAGCCCAGCCAATCAGAATGAGTTTTTCCCCACGAAAGCTCTTTATTACAGACAGAATTACTCCTCAGTATCACAACCTGTCCGCGTGGCTGGGGTCACATCAATCCGCAGGTGAAGAAGCCGGATGTGGAGGTCCTGGGCTGGCGTGTTACACCTGGTCTGCGGTTGGACGTACTGCCGAACTCTTTAAAACGATTTTAGGAGGCGGTTTGTGGTAGAGAAATTAGCATTAAATTATCTGGCAACAGCTCTGGTGGACATTAGTGCAGTCAGCATGCCAAATGCTCCATCAAAACTACAGACATCTGTAGCATTGTGTTGTGTGACAAAACTGCACATTTTAGAGAGGCCTTTTAGTGTCCCCAGCACAAGGTGCACCTGTGTAATGATCATGCTGTTTAATCCGTTTCTTGATATGCCACATCTGTCAGGTGGATGGATTATCTTGGCAAAGGAGAAATGCTCACTAACAGGGATGCAAACAAATTTGTGCACAAAATTGTATAGAAATCAGGTTTTTTGTGCATCTGCATTATACTTCAGCTCATGAACTAGGTTTTCACTACCCTGTTCCTGGAGAGATACCTACCCTCCTGTAGGTTTTCATTCATGGGTTACCACGGTTTCCCCGTGGGTTTGAGCCGCTGGCTGCCTTGACGGGTGCTCATGGGTTACCACGGTTTCCCTGTGGGTTAGAGGCGCTGGCTGCCTTGACGGGTCCTCATGGGTTACCACGGTTTCCCTGTGGGTTAGAGCCGCTGGCTGCCTTGACGGGTGTTCATGGGTTACCACGGTTTCCCTGTGGGTTAGAGCCGCTGGCTGCCTTGACGGGTGCTCATGGGTTACCACGGTTTCCCTGTGGGTTAGAGGCGCTGGCTGCCTTGACGGGTGTTCATGGGTTACCACGGTTTCCCCGTGGGTTAGAGCCGCTGGCTGCCATGACGGGTGCTCATGGGTTACCACGGTTTCCCCGTGGGTTAGAGCCGCTGGCTGCCTTGACGGGTGCTCATGGGTTACCACGGTTTCCCTGTGGGTTAGAGCCGCTGGCTGCCTTGACGGGTGTTCATGGGTTACCACGGTTTCCCTGTGGGTTAGAGCCGCTGGCTGCCTTGACGGGTCCTCATGGGTTACCACGGTTTCCCTGTGGGTTAGAGCCGCTGGCTGCCTTGACGGGTCCTCATGGGTTACCACGGTTTCCCTGTGGGTTAGAGCCGCTGGCTGCCTTGACGGGCGGCAGCTAGTAGAGTGTTCATGGGTTACCACGGTTTCCCTGTGGGTTAGACCACCCTGGCTGCCTTGACGGGTGCTCATGGGTTACCACGGTTTCCCCGTGGGTTAGAGGCGCTGGCTGCCTTGACGGGCGGCAGCTAGTAGAGTGCTCATGGGTTACCACGGTTTCCCTGTGGGTTAGAGGCGCTGGCTGCCTTGACGGGCGGCAGCTAGTAGAGTGCTCATGGGTTACCACGGTTTCCCTGTGGGTTAGAGGCGCTGGCTGCCTTGGCGGGCGGCAGCTAGTAGAGTGCTCATGGGTTACGACCGTGACGCTAATAATAACGAGTTCCGACATGCAACTACACATAGACAATAACCCACAAAACCAACATGGCAAATGGCAACCTAAATAGGATCCCCAATCAGAGACAACGATAAACAGCTGCCTCTGATTGGGAAACCAATTCAGGCCACCATAGACCTACAATTTACCTAGACAATCCCAAAACGCCATAGGTATACCAAAAACCCTAGACAAGACAAAAACACACATACCCACCCTCGTCACACCCTGACCTAACCAAAATAATAAAGAAAACAAAGATAACTGAGGTCAGGGCGTGACATGAATACTAAAGTCGATCCGGTGTGATCTCGCTGGCTAGCTACTATGTCATTGTAGATAAGAATTTGTTCTTATCTGACCTGCTTGGTTAAATAAAGGGACCACTAAAGCTACGCTGGCTAGCATTACCATACTGCTGCTAGCAATATGCTGGGTGATACACTTACCACAGTATGAAATAGTCTGATTATTAGGTGTACAACAGACCTACAGCTAACCCACACTGTGAAGCAGTAGTAGCTATACAGCCACAGTATCTTTCTGCTGCGCTGAGGTCATCTCTGACGCTGGATGAAAGGAAGAAAAAATAAAATCAACACCCTTCTATAAGGCAGAGACAAAAGCAGTTGAGAGATTAAATTCAAAACAAAAAGGTCCACTATCAGTAGCCAAAGGTAGTCAGGTTGATTTTAAAATGCTTAGCTATTACATTTCCAATCTTCATCTGAAAAAATCGATATCATATTAGACCATCATCTTCACACCAATAGATTAATATCCCCTCATATTTACACAGGCGTTCAGACCGGGGGGGAAGATGATAGCTCAGATCAGGAAGAAAATAAATAGAATGCCTTCAAGGATATGAAAAGAGGGAGGTGAAGAGAGAGGTGAAAAGAGAGGGAGGAGAAGAGAGGGAGGTGAAGAGAGGGAGGTGAAAAGAGAGGGAGGTGAAAAGAGAGGGAGGAGAAGAAAGGTAGGTGAAGAGAGAGGGAGGTGAAGAGAGAGGGAGGAGAAGAGAGGGAGGTGAAGAGATAGAGGTGAAGAGAGGGAGGTGAAGAGAGGGAGGAGAAGAGAGAGGGAGGTGAAGAGAGAGGGAGGAGAAGAGAGGGAGGAGAAGAGAGAGGGAGGTGAAGAGAGGGAGGAGAAGGGAGAGGGAGGAGAAGGGAGAGGGAGATGAAGAGAGGGAGGAGAAGAGAGAGGGAGGAGAAGAGAGAGAGAGGTGAAAAGGGAGGGAGGTGAAAAGAGAGTGAGGTGAAGAGAGGGAGGTGAAGAGAGGGAGGAGAAGAGAGAGGGAGGTGAAAAGAGAGGGAGAAGAAGAGAGGGAGGAGAAGAGAGAGGGAGGAGAAGAGAGAGGGAGGAGAAGAGGAAGGTGAAGAGAGAGAGAGGTGAAGAGAGAGGGAGGAGAAGAGAGAGGGAGGTGAAAAGAGAGGGAGGAGAAGAGAGGGAGGAGAAGAGAGAGGGAGGAGAAGAGAGAGGCGGGGGAGAGAGAGGGAGGAGAAGAGAGAGGCAGGAGAAGAGAGAGGGAGGTAAAAAGAGAGGGAGGAGAAGAGAGAGGGAGGAGAAGAGAGAGGGAGGAGAAGAGAGGGAAGTGAAGAGAGGGAGGAGAAGAGAGGGAGGATGAGAGAGGGAGGTGAGGAGAGAGGGAGGAGAAGAGAGAGGGAGGTGAAGAGAGAGGGATGAGAAGAGAGAGGGAGGTGAAGAGAGAGGGAAGAGAAGAGAGAGGGAGGTGAAGAGAGGGAGGAGAAGAGAGGGAGGTGAAGAGAGGGAGGTGAAGAGAGGGAGGAGAAGAGAGAGGGAGGTGAAGAGATATAGGTGAAGAGAGGGAGGAGAAGAGAGAGGGAGGAGAAGAGAGAGGGAGGAGAAGAGAGGGGAGGAGAAGAGAGAGGGAGGAGAAGAGAGGGAGGAGAAGAGAGAGGGAGGTGAAGAGAGAGGGAGGAGAAGAGAGGGAGGTGAAGAGAGAGGGAGGTGAAAAGAGAGGGAGGAGAAGAGAGGGGGAGGAGAAGAGAGGGGGAGGAGAAGAGAGAGGGAGGTGAAGAGAGAGAGAGGTGAGAGAGAGGGAGGAGAAGAGAGAGGGAGGAGAAGAGAGAGGGAGGTGAAAAGAGAGGGAGGAGAAGAGAGAGGGAGGAGAAGAGAGGGAGGAGAAGAGAGAGGGAGGTGAAAAGAGAGGGAGGAGAAGAGAGAGGGAGGAGAAGAGAGAGGGAGGAGAAGAGAGAGGGAGGAGAAGAGAGAGGGAGGTGAAGAGAGAGGGAGGTGAAGAGAGAGGGAGGTGAAGAGAGAGGGCAGAGAAGAGAGAGGGAGGTGAAGAGAGAGGGAAGAGAAGAGAGAGGGAGGTGTGAGAGGGAGGTGAAGAGATATAGGTGAAGAGAGGAAGGTGAAGAGAGGGAGGAGAAGAGAGAGAGGAGAAGAGAGAGGGAGGTGAAAAGAGGGAGGAGAAGAGAGGGAGGTGAAGAGAGGGAGGAGAAGAGAGGGAGGACAAGAGAGGGAGGACAAGAGAGAGGGAGGAGAGGAGAGAGGGAGGAGAAGAGAGAGGGAGGGGAAGAGAGGGAGGAGAAGAGAGAGGGAGGAGAGGGGAAGGTGAATAGAGAGGGAGGTGAAGAGAGAGGGAGGAGAAGAGATATAGGTGAAGAGAGGGAGGTGAAGAGAGGGAGGAGAAGAGAGAGGGAGGAGAAGAGAGGGAGGTGAAGAGAGGGAGGAGAAGAGAGAGGGAGGAGGGGAGAGAGAGAGAGGTGAAGGGAGAGGGAGGTGAAGAGAGGGAGGAGAGAGAGAGGGAGGAGAGGGGAAGGTGAATAGAGAGGAGAGGAGAAGAGGGAGGGAGGTAAAAAGAGAGAGGGAGGAGAAGAGAGAGGGAGGGGAGGGGAGAAGAGAGAGGAGGAGAAGAGAGGGAAGTGAAGAGAGGGAGAAGAGAAGGAGAGGGAGGATGAGAGAGGGAGGTGAGAGAGAGGGAGGAGAAGAGAGAGGAGGAGGTGAAGAGAGGGATGAGAAGAGAGAGGGAGGTGAAGAGAGAGGGAGGTGAAGAGAGAGGAGGGAGAAGAGAGAGGGAGGTGAAGAGAGGGAGGAGAAGAGAGGGAGGTGAAGAGAGGGAGGTGAAGAGAGGGAGGAGAAGAGAGAGGGAGGTGAAGAGATATAGGTGAAGAGAGGGAGGAGAAGAGAGAGGGAGGAGAGAGGGAGGAGAAGAGAGAGGGAGGAGAAGAGAGAGGAGGAGGAGAAGAGAGGGAGGAGAAGAGAGGGGAGAAGAGGAGGTGAAGAAGAGAGGGAGGAGAAGAGAGGGAGGAGAAGAGAGGGAGGGAGGTGAGGGAAAGAGAGGGAGGAGAAGAGAGAGGGGGAGGAGAAGAGAGGGGGAGGAGAAGAGAGAGGGAGGTGAAGAGGGAGAGAGAGGTGAGAGAGAGGGAGGAGAAGAGAGAGGGAGGAGAAGAGAGAGGGAGGTGAAAGAGAGGGAGGAGAAGAGAGAGGGAGGAGATGAGAGGGAGGAGAAGAGAGAGGGAGGTGAAAAGAGAGAGGAGGAGAGAGAGAGAGGGAGGAGAGAGAGAGGGAGGAGAAGAGAGAGGGAGGAGAAGAGAGAGGGAGGTGAAGAGAGGAGAAGGAGGTGAAGAGAGAGGGAGGTGAAGAGAGGGCAGAGAAGAGAGAGGGAGGTGAAGAGAGAGGGAAGAGAAGAGAGAGGGAGGTGTGAGAGGGAGGTGAAGAGAGGGAGGTGAAGAGAGGGAGGAGAAGAGAGAGGGAGGTGAAGAGAGGGAGGTGAAGAGATATAGGTGAAGAGAGGAAGGTGAAGAGAGGGAGGAGAAGAGAGAGAGGAGAAGAGAGAGGGAGGTGAAAAGAGGGAGGAGAAGAGAGGGAGGTGAAGAGAGGGAGGAGAAGAGAGGGAGGACAAGAGAGGGAGGACAAGAGAGAGGGAGGAGAGGAGAGAGGGAGGAGAGAAGAGAGGGAGGGAGGGAAGAGAGGGAGGAGAAGAGAGAGGGAGGAGAGAGGGAAGGTGAATAGAGAGGGAGGTGAAGAGAGAGGGAGGAGAAGAGATATAGGTGAAGAGAGGGAGGTGAAGAGAGGGAGGAGAAGAGAGAGGGAGGAGAAGAGAGGGAGGTGAAGAGAGGGAGGAGAAGAGAGAGGGAGGAGGGGAGAGAGAGAGAGGTGAAGGGAGAGGGAGGTGAAGAGAGGGAGGAGAAGAGAGAGGGAGGAGAGGGGAAGGTGAATAGAGAGGGAGGTGAAGAGAGAGAGAGGAGAAGAGAGAGGGAGGAGAAGAGACAGGGAGGAGAAGAGACAGGGAGGAGAAGAGCGAGGGAGGTGAATAGAGGGAGGAGAAGAGAGAGGGAGGAGAAGAGAGAGGGAGGAGAAGGGAGAGGGAGGTGAAGAGAAGGAGGAGAAGAGAGAGGGAGGAGAGGGGAAGGTGAATAGAGAGGGAGGTGAAGAGAGAGGGAGGAGAAGAGAGAGGGAGGAGAAGAGACAGGGAGGAAAAGAGAGGGAAGTGAAGAGAGGGAGGAGAAGAGAGGGAGGAGAAGAGAGAGGGAGGTGAAGAGAGAGGGAGGAGAAGAGAGAGGGAGGTGAAGAGAGAGGGAGGAGAAGAGAGAGAGAGGTGAAGAGAGAGGGAGGAGAAAAGAAGGGAGGAGAAGAGAGGGAGGAGAAGAGAGAGGGAGGTGAAGAGAGGGAGGAGAAGAGAGAGGGAGGAGAAGAGAGAGGGAGGAGAGGGGAAGGTGAATAGAGAGGGAGGTGAAGAGAGAGGGAGGAGAAGAGAGAGGGAGGAGAAGAGACAGGGAGGAAAAGAGAGGGAAGTGAAGAGAGGGAGGAGAAAAGAGAGAGGGAGGTGCAGAGAGAGGGAGTAGAAGAGAGAGGGAGGTGAAGAGAGAGGGAGGAGAAGAGAGAGAGAGGTGAAGAGAGAGGGAGGAGAAGAGAGAGGGGGAGGAGAAGAGAGAGGGAGGTGAAGAGAGAGGGAGGAGAAGAGAGAGGGAGGTGAAGAGAGGGTGGAGAAGAGAGAGGGAGGTGAAGAGAGGGAGGAGAAGAGAGAGGGAGGAGAAGAGAGGGGAGGAGAAGAGAGAGGGAGGAGAGGAGAGAGGGAGGAGAAGAGAGAGAGGAGAAGAGAGAGGGAGGTGAAGAGAGAGGGAGGAGAAGAGAGAGGGAGGTGAAAAGAGAGGGAGGAGAAGAGAGAGGGAGGAGAAGAGAGGGAGGTGAAGAGATAGAGGTGAAGAGATAGAGGTGAAGAGAGAGGGAGGGAGGAGAAGAAAGAGGGAGGTGAAAAGAGAGGGAGGAGAAGAGAGAGGGAGGTAAAGAGAGGGAGGAGAAGAGAGAGGGAGGAGAAGAGAGAGGGAGGTGAAAAGAGAGGGAGGTGAAGAGAGGGGGAGGAGAAGAGAGAGGGAGGAGAAGAGAGAGGGAGGAGAAGAGAGAGGGAGGTGAAGAGAGAGGGAGGAGAAGAGAGAGGGAGGAGAAGAGAAGGAAGTGAAGAGAGGGAGGAGAAGAGAGAGGGAGGAGAAGAGAGAGGGAGGTGAAGAGAGGGAGGTGAAGAGATGGAGGTGAAGAGATAGAGGTGAAGAGAGAGGGAGGAGAAGAGAGGGAGGAGAGCAGATGATAGAAAAGAGAGAAAATAATGAAGGGATGTGAGAGAGATGGAGAGAAAGAGAAGGAGAGAGTTTGACAAACTCTGACTTAGGCAGGAATGGTGAGATATTACGAGCAGAGAAAAGTTTTACACCAAAAAAAGAGAAGCTAAAGAAAAAGCTGGAAAGAGGAGAGTTAGGAGAGAGAGGAGAGGGGAGAGGAGAGAGAGGGGACAGGAGAGGAGAGGGGAGAGAGGAGAGACAGGAGAGAGGAGAGGGGAGAGAGAAGAGAGTGGAGAGGAGAGAGAGGAGAGTTAGGAGAGAGAGGCGAGAGGAGAGAGAAGAGGGAGGAGAGTTAGGAGAGAGAGGAGAGAGAAGAGAGGGGAGAGAGGAGAGACAGGAGAGAGGAGAGGGGAGAGAGAAGAGAGGGGAGAGGAGAGAGAGGAGAGGGGAGGGAGGAGAGTTAGGAGAGAGAGGAGAGAGGAGAGGGGAGAGGAGAGAGAGAGGGGAGAGGGGAGAGGGGAGAGGGGAGGGAGGAGAGTTAGGAGAGAGAGGAGAGAGGAGAGGGGAGAGGGGAGAGGAGAGTTAGGAGAAGGGAGAGGAAGGAGAGAGGGGAGGGAAGAGAGAGGGGAGGGAAGAGAGGGGAGAGGAGAGAGTTAGGAGAGAGGAGAGAGGAGAGAGGAGAGGAGAGCGAGGAGAGCGAGGCAAGGAGGAAATGGAGCAGTATTTCTTACCGGGCAGGTGAAAGAAAATGTGAGGATAGAGAGGAACAGCGCTGGGAAAACCATTTTCATGGTGAGTAAAAATAAAGACGCCTTAATAGAAAATGACTCTAGTAAAAGTGAAAGTCACCCAGTAAAATACTACTTGAGTAAAGTATAAAAAATATTTGGTTTTAAATATACTTAAGTATCAAAAGTAAAAGTATAAATCATTTCACATTTCTTATATAAAGCAAAGCAGACGGCATAATGTTCTTGTTTGTTTAATTGTACGGATAGCCAAGGGTAGTACCCACACTCCAACAATCAGACATCATTTACAAACAAAGCATGTGTTTAGTGAGTCCTCCAGATCAGAGACAGTAGGGACGACCAGGAATGTTCTCTGTTTAGTGAGTCCTCCAGATCAGAGGCAGTAGGGATGACCAGGGATGTTCTCTGTTTAGTGAGTCCTCCAGATCAGAGACAGTAGGGACGACCAGGAATGTTCTCTGTTTAGTGAGTCCTCCAGATCAGAGGCAGTAGGGATGACCAGGGATGTTCTCTGTTTAGTGAGTCCAGATCAGAGGCAGTAGGGATGTTCTCTGTTTAGTGAGTCCTCCAGATCAGAGGCAGTAGAGATGTCCAGGGATATTCTCTGTTAAGTGAGTCTTCCAGATCAGAGGCAGTAGGGATGACCAGGGATGTTCTCTGTTTTAGTGAGTCCTCCAGATCAGAGGCAGTAGGGAGACCAGGGATGTTCTCTGTTTTAGTGAGTCCACCAGATCAGAGGCAGTAGGGATGACCAGGGATGTTCTCTGTTTAGTGAGTCCTCCAGATCAGAGGCAGTAGAGATGACCAGGGATGTTCTCTGTTTAGTGAGTCCTCCAGATCAGAGGCAGTAGGGATGACCAGGGATGTTCTCTGTTTAGTGAGTCCTCCAGATCAGAGGCTAGTAGGGATGACCAGGGATGTTCTCTGTTTAGTGAGTCCAGATCAGAGACAGTAGGGACGACCAGGAATGTTCTCTGTTTAGTGAGTCCTCCAGATCAGAGGCAGTAGGGATGACCAGGGATGTTCTCTGTTTAGTGAGTCCAGATCAGAGGCAGTAGGGATGTTCTCTGTTTAGTGAGTCCTCCAGATCAGAGGCAGTATGACCAGGGATGTTCTCTGTTTAGTGAGTCCTCCAGATCAAAATGTGACGAGTAGTTTTGGGAAAATGCACGGAGTAAAAAAATACATAATTTTCTTCAGTAATGTAGTAAAAAAAAAAAAAAAAAAGGTTGTCAAAAATATAAATAAAGTAAAATAAAGTACAGATACCGCAAGAAAACGTCTTAAGTAGTACTTTCAAGTGTTTTTACGTTAAGTACTTTACACCAGTGGAGATCATCCGAGGTAGAGTACAAACAACAACCTCATCCATTAGAATAATGTATTGTGATGAACCCTCATCCATCAGAATAATGTATTGTGATGAACCCTCATCCATCAGAATAATGTATTGTGATGAACCCTCATCCATTAGAATAATGTATTGTGATGAACACTCATCCATTAGAATAATGTATTGTGATGAACCCTCATCCATTAGAATAATGTATTGTGATGAACCCTCATCCATTAGAATAATGTATTGTGATGAACCCTCATCCATTAGAATAATGTATTGTGATGAACCCTCATCCATTAGAATAATGTATTGTGATGAACCCTCATCCATTAGAATAATGTATTGTGATGAACCCTCATCCATTAGAATAATGTATTGTGATGAACCCTCATCCATCAGAATAATGTATTGTGATGAACCCTCATCCATTAGAATAATGTATTGTGATGAACCCTCATCCATTAGAATAATGTATTGTGATGAACCCTCATCCATTAGAATAATGTATTGTGATGAACCCTCATCCATTAGAATAATGTATTGTGATGAACCCTCATCCATTAGAATAATGTATTGTGATGAACCTTGCTGGCTGAGCAACAGGATGCTCCTATTATCTCCACGGCCCCAAAAATGGCCGTCAACAACAACCCCATTTTTTTTTTTTTTTTTACCGAAGTGAGACTGACCTTGCTGGTTGAGCAACAGGATGCCCTAAAATGGCTGCTAACAACTAATAACAACAACATTACATACAATTATAACTAAACCAAAGTGAGACTGACCTTGCTGGTTGAGCAACAGGATGCCCTAAAATGGCTGCTAACAACTAATAACAACAACATTACATACAATTATAACTAAACCAAAGTGAGACTGACCTTGCTGGTTGAGCAACAGGATGCCCTAAAATGGCTGCTAACAACTAATAACAACAACATTACATACAATTCAAATGAAACCAAAGTGAAACTGACCTTACTGGTTGAGCAACAGGGGCTTAGCTCCACTGATCCAAAATGGCCGCCAACAACTAAAATGCAACAACATGAAACTGACCTTGCTGATTGAGCTGCAGAGTGCTCTTGCTCCACTGCGACAGACCCACGATGGCCACCATCTTGGCTCCAAGGCTTGAGCGTCTCTTCTTGTTTCCGGCCAGCGTCCCCACCTCTCCTGGCCGACCGCCACTCCCGGGACTCTTCTCCAGGCTGTACATGGCTCCCGAGATACTGGAGGACCGGACGACGTTCCCCACCACTGCCACCCTCATCCCGGAGAGACCGGACATGCCACCGTGGACGGGACTGGGCACCTCGACAGAGCTGCTAAGCATCATGGCTACTGAGCAGGAGGACAGTCGATGGGCTGGAGGGGGTAGAGAGAGGGGAGAGGGGTTAGATTGAATAGGGAAAGATGAAGAAGAGGGGTTAGATTGAGCTGGGAGAGAAGAAGAAGAGGGGTTAGATTGAGTTGGGAGAGAAGAAGAAGAAGGGTTAGATTGAGTTGGGAGAGAAGAAGAAGAGACGTTTGATTTAGTTGGGAGAGAAGAAGAAAAGGGGGTAGATTGAGTTGGGAGAGAAGAAGAAGGGTTAGATTGAGTTGGGAGAGAAGAAGAAAAGGGGGTAGATTGAGTTGGGAGAGAAGAAGAAAAGGGGGTAGATTGAGTTGGGAGAGAAGAAGAAGAAGGGTTAGATGGAGTTGGGAGAGAAGAAGGAGAGGGGTTAGACTAAGTTGGGCGAGAAGAAGACGAGGGGTTAGATTGAGTTGGGAGAGAAGAAGAAGAGGGGTTAGATTGAGTTGGGAGAGAAGAAGAAGAGACGTTTGATTTAGTTGGGAGAGAAGAAGAAGGGTTAGATTGAGTTGGGAGAGAAGAAGAAAAGGGGTTAGATTAAATTGGGAGAGAAGAAGAAGAAGGGTTAGATTGAGTTGGGAGAGAAGAAGAAGAAGGGTTAGATTGAGTTGGGAGAGAAGAAGAAGAAGGGTTAGATTGAGTTGGGAGAGAAGAAGAAGAAGGGTTAGATTGAGTTGGGAGAGAAGAAGAGGGGTTAGGTTGAGTTGGGAGAGAAGAAGAAAAGGGGTTAGATTAAGTTGGGAGAGAAGAAGAAGAACTTTATTAATCCATTCGAGGTTGACATTTGTCTTCTGCAGTACCCAACCCTGCCGATATACAAACACAGACACGTAAACACACATGAGGTTGGAGACCCATATGGAAAACTCATGTATTATATAATATATATACACATATATACAGTACCAGTCAAAAGTTTGGACACACGTACTGATTCAAGTTTTTATTTATTTTATTTTACTATTTTCTACATTGCAGAATAGTATATGCGCTGCCTCAATTGAGATGGTTTGGGATGAGTTGGACCACAGAGTGAAAGAAAAGCAGCCAACAAGTGCTCAGCATATGTGGGAACTCCTTCAAGACTGTTGGAAAAGCATTCCAGGTGAAGCTGGTTGAGAGAATGCCAAGAGTGTGTAACGCTGTCATCAAGGCAAAGGGTGGCTACTTTGAAGAATCTCAAATATAAAATATATTTTGATTTTTTTAACACTTTTTTGGTTACTACATGATTCCATATGTGTTATTTCATAGTTTTGATGTCTTCACTATTATTCTACAATGTAGAAAATAGTCCAAATTAAGAAAAACCCTGGAATGAGTAGGTGTGTTCAAACTTTTGACTGGTACTGTGTATGAATTGCACATGTATGTAAAATGCATACTAAAAAAACTATTCAATCAATTTTAGAATAAGGCTGTAAAGTAACAAAATGTGGAAAAAGTCAAGGGGTCTGAATACTTTCCAAAGGCGCTGTATGTGAGTAATACATGTATTTAGATATATTTCTGTATGTATTTGAACAATTTGCTCCCAAGTGGCGCAGCGGTCTAAGGCACTGCATCTTAGTGCAAGAGGTGACACTACAGTCCCTGGTTCGAATCCAGGCTGTATCACATCTGGCCGCGATTGGAAGTCTCATAGGGCAGGGCGCACAATTGGCCCAGTGTCGTCAGGGTTTGGCCAGGGTAGGCCATCATTGTAAATAAGAATTTGTTCTTATTAACTGACTTGCCTATTTAAATAAATATATATACACATATATATCAATATATCAGGCTTTGGTATGGGGAGGCTGGGGCAGAGGGGAGAGGTTAGGTGTTGGCCCTCAGTTGATATTTCAGCAGGTGGTATTTCAGCAGGTGGTATTTCAGCAGATGATATTTCAGCAGGTGGTATTTCAGCAGGTGGTATTTCAGCTGGTGATATTTCAGCTGGTGATATTTCAGCAGGTGATATTTCAGCAGGTGATATTTCAGCAGGTGATATTTCAGCTGGTGATATTTCAGCAGGTGATATTTCAGCAGGTGGTATTTCAGCAGGTGATATTTCAGCAGGTGATATTTCAGCAGGTGATATTTCAGCAGGTGGTATTTCAGCAGGTGATATTTCAGCAGGTGATATTTCAGCAGGTGGTATTTCAGCAGGTGGTATTTCAGCTGGTGATATTTCAGCAGGTGATATTTCAGCAGGTGGTATTTCAGCAGGTGGTATTTCAGCAGGTGGTATTTCAGCTGGTGGTATTTCAGCAGGTGGTATTTCAGCAGGTGGTATTTCAGCAGGTGGTATTTCAGCTGGTGATATTTCAGCTGGTGATATTTCAGCAGGTGATATTTCAGCAGGTGATATTTCAGCAGGTGATATTTCAGCAGGTGGTATTTCAGCAGGTGGTATTTCAGCTGGTGGTATTTCAGCAGGTGATATTTCAGCAGGTGGTATTTCAGCTGGTGATATTTCAGCAGGTGGTATTTCAGCAGCTGGTATTTCAGCAGGTGTTATTTCAGCAGGTGATATTTCAGCAGGTGATATTTCAGCAGGTGGTATTTCAGCAGGTGGTATTTCAGCAGGTGATATTTCAGCAGTTGTGTAATTGGAAAGGCTAGGGGGTAATATTTGAAGGATGAGGTGGTTTTACAAAGTCAACAAGACTACATTTATTTATTATGTTTGCTGTCATCAGAAATCATTTTGCTACATCATCAATAATGTCCCAAACAAACAAACATGGACAGACACACAGAGAATATCAATGCAAACTGTTCATATTAGTTAGTGTAGGCACTGAGAGAACACACACACACACACACACACACACACACACACACACACACACACACACACATCAGACAGGAGGTTTTTAAAATGTCAGGTCTGCTGCTGTGGGGTGACCCTGTTGGCTGGTATTTGTCTTTAGTGTTATTTTGAATACGTTTTGTCAGTTTGACCTTAAGAACTGACAGATGATAACCTATAGAGCCAACTGGCACAGTAGGGGGAAGTCCTAGCCTAGGACAAACACACAAGCACGCACACACAAGCACACGCACGCACACACACACAAGCACGCACACACAAGCACGCGCACGCAAGCACACGCACGCAAGCACACGCACGCATGCCCACAGATCAAAACTGTATAGGGTGTCGGCCGCTTTCTCGCAGTAACTTTTAAAGATTTTTTTTCATATTGTGGTGGTCGCCTGCGAAGTTATTTCACAACAAGCTAAATTAAAAGACGACACGAGCTGAATGAAATGTAAAAAGGCTTTGAAAATATAAAAGCAGTGCTCCGTTGACATTTCAGAGAGAAAAGTTTTGTTTTTCTGAGAAATCTTCAAAAAAAAATAACAGGACTTTAGGGCGATTCAATTAGATTTATTTCCTTTATTTTCAAAGTGAAAGAAATTTATAGAAAACACTTTGCTGAAGCACCTTTGGCTGTCATTACTGTAAACCCTTACTGTAAACCCTTACTGTAAACCCTTTCTGAAAAAAACATTACTGTAAACCCTTTCTGAAAAAACCCTTAGTGTAAAACCCTTACTGTAAACCCTTACTGTAAAAAACATTACTGTAAACCCTTACTGTAAACCCATTACTGTAAACCCTTACTGTAAACCCTTACTGTAAACCCTTACTGTAAACCCATTACTGTAAACCCTTACTGTAAAAAACATTACTGTAAACCCTTACTGTAAACCCTTACTGTAAACCCATTACTGTAAACCCTTACTGTAAAAAACATTACTGTAAACCCTTACTGTAAACCCTTACTGTAAACCCATTACTGTAAACCCTTACTGTAAAAAACATTACTGTAAACCCTTACTGTAAACCCTTACTGTAAACCCTTACTGTAAAAAACATTACTGTAAACCCTTACTGTAAACCCATTACTGTAAACCATTACTGTAAACCCATTACTGTAAACCCTTACTGTAAAAAACATTACTGTAAACCCTTACTGTAAACCCTTACTGTAAAACCCTTACTGTAAACCCATTACTGTAAACCCTTATTGTAAAACCCTTACTGTAAACCCATTACTGTAAACCCTTACTGTAAAACCCTTACTGTAAACCCATTACTGTAAACCCTTTCTGTAAAACCCTTACTGTAAACCCTTACTGTAAACCCTTACTGTAAACCCTTACTGTAAACCCATTACTGTAAACCCATTACTGTAATCCCTTACTGTAAACCCTTACTGTAAACCCTTACTGTAAACCCTTACTGTAAACCCTTAGTGTAAAATCATTACTGTAAACCATTACTGTAAACCCTTAGTGTAAAACCCTTACTGTAAACCCTTACTGTAAACCCTTAGTGTAAAATCCTTACTGTAAACCCATTACTGTAAACCCTTACTGTAAACCCTTACTGTAAAACCCTTACTGTAAATCCTTTCTGAAAAAACATTACTGTAAAACCCTTACTGTAAACCCTTACTGTAAACCCTTACTGTAAAACCCTTACTGTTAAACCCTTACTGTTAAACCCTTACTGTTAAACCCTTACGTTAAACCCTTACTGTAAACCCTTACTGTAAACCCTTACTGTAAACCCTTAGAGTAAAACCCTTAGAGTAAAACCCTTAGTGTAAACCATTACTGTAAACCCTTAGTGTAAAACCCTTACTGTAAACCCATACTGTAAACCATTACTGTAAACACATACTGTAAACCATTACTGTAAAGCCTTACTCTAAAACCATACTGTAAACCATTACTGTAAACCCTTACTGTAAACTCTTACTGTAAACCCATACTGTAAACCCTTACTGTAAAAACTTACTGTAAAACCATTTTCAATAAGATTCTACCAACTTCTCATAGGGCAACATACACTGAGTGTAGAAAACATTAAAGACACTTGCCGTTTGAATGAAAGGCTGACCAGCTAAATCCAGGTGAAAGGTAATGGTTCATAAGGTGTCCCTGAAGGTTGGTATGTATACTCAGTGTATATCAAATCAAATCAAATCAAATGTTATTTGTCACATACACATGGTTAGCAGATGTTAATGTGAGTGTAGCGAAATGCTTGTGCTTCTAGTTCCGACAATGCAGTGATAACCAACAAGTAATCTAACTAACAATTCCAAAACTACTGTCTTGTACACAGTGTAAGGCGATAAAGAATATGTACATAAGGATATATGAATGAGTGATGGTACAGAGCAGCATACAGTAGATGGTATCGAGTACAGTATATACATATGAGATGAGTATGTAGACAAAGTAAACAAAGTGGCATAGTTAAAGTGGCTAGTGACATAAGGATGCAGTCGATGATGTAGAGTACAGTATATACGTATGCATATGAGATGAATAATGTAGGGTAAGTAACATTATCTAAGGTAGCATTGTTTAAAGTGGCTAGTGATATATTTACATCATTTCCCATCAATTCCCATTATTAAAGTGGCTGGAGTTGGGTCAGTGTCAATGACAGTGTGTTGGCAGCAGCCACTCAATGTTAGTGGTGGCTGTTTAACAGTCTGATGGCCTTGAGATAGAAGCTGTTTTTCAGTCTCTCGGTCCCAGCTTTGATGCACCTGTACTGACCTCGCCTTCTGGATGATAGCGGGGTGAACAGGCAGTGGTTCGGGTGGTTGATGTCCTTGATGATCTTTATGGCCTTCCTGTAACATCGGGTGGTGTAGGTGTCCTGGAGGGCAGGTAGTTTGCCCCCGGTGATGCGTTGTGCAGACCTCACTACCCTCTGGAGAGCCTTAAGGTTGAGAGCGGAGCAGTTGCCGTACCAGGCGGTGATACAGCCCGCCAGGATGCTCTCGATTGTGCATCTGTAGAAGTTTGTGAGTGCTTTTGGTGACAAGCCAAATTTCTTCAGCCTCCTGAGGTTGAAGAGGCGCTGCTGCGCCTTCTTCACGACGCTGTCAGTGTTGAGTGGACCAATTCAGTTTGTCTGTGATGTGTATGCAGAGGAACTTAAAACTTGCTACCCTCTCCACTACTGTTCCATCGATGTGGATAGGGGGGTGTTCCCTCTGCTGTTTCCTGAAGTCCACAATCATCTCCTTAGTTTTGTTGACGTTGAGTGTGAGGTTATTTTCCTGACACCACACTCCACACTCTGGGTTTCTTCTTGTAGTCCGTGATTGACTGTAGACCCTGCCACATGCCTCTTGTGTTGTGTCTGAGCCGTTGAATTGAGATTCTACTTTGTCTCTGTACTGACGCTTAGCTTGTTTGATAGCCTTGCGGAGGGAATAGCTGCACTGTTTGTATTCGGTCATGTTGCCAGACACCTTGCCCTGATTAAAAGCAGTGGTTCGCGCTTTCAGTTTCACGCGAATGCTGCCATCAATCCACGGTTTCTGGTTAGGGAATGTTTTTATCGTTGCTATGGGAACGACATCTTCAACGCACGTTCTAATGAACTCGCACACCGAATCAGCGTATTCGTCAATATTTTTATCTGACGCAATACGAAACATGTCCCAGTCCACGTGATGGAAGCAGTCTTGGAGTGTGGAGTCAGCTTGGTCTGACCAGCGTTGGACAGACCTCAGCGTGGGAGCCTCTTGTTTAAGTTTCTGCCTGTAGGCAGGGATCAACAAAATGGAGTCGTGGTCAGCTTTTCCGAAAGGGGGCGGGGCAGGGCCTTATATGCGTCGCGGAAGTTAGAGTAACAATGATCCAAGGTTTTACCACCCCTGGTTGCGCAATCGATATGCTGATAAAATTTAGGGAGTCTTGTTTTCAGATTACCTCTATATTGTTATATTTCCTCTGGATTCTAGAAGAAAGATGACGAGCTCAACGGTGAGCCTGTCAGTAAAACATTAATTCTCGCACAGCATGACGCAATGCAATTTTCATGATTTTTTTGGTAAACTTTTTTTTCTCCTCAGGCCTCCATGGTTTGGGTGGTATCTTCATGCGGTCCTTTTCTCATCCCGGGATTTACAGTATTACCGGTTTAGAACACAAGTGGGCACCAAAGAACATACACAAAAAAAATAAAAACATTGGGTGTCCTATTACCAGAAGTAATAAGGAACTGGCATGGAGTTCTGCTAGCTAAATATGCTAACGAGCGCAAACGAAAAATCAACTAGTTATACAAAGACAAGCAGTCCAGCTCATGAAGAAATATCTCGCTGCGTTTTGAAAACACAGATCTAAAAGGCTTTTTATTGTCATTTCTGTTTGGCATCAGACACATTTTATGCTTCATTTGCACTTCTAGCCTCGGATGAGAATTCACGAATGGCCAGACACACCTCAGACTGATGTGTAGCTGCTTTGATCCGGAACTTTTCTTGGTCTAGTCAGCCTATATTTCACCAGTAAAATGCAATATTATCTTGTAAACAAAACATTAGGAAAATGTACTGTAGCTGGCTACATTCTTTCTATGAAAAGCCTAAAACATTAGAAATATGACGGCCATGCATCGTTTTTTTCCCCCAAAACTTTTTCATTGTGAGCTCATTTACTTGTGTGGCTGCCAGCCAAATGGCGTTTTTGTCACGTTCTGACCTTTAGTTCCTTTGTTTTGTATTCATTATTTAGTATGGTCAGGGCGTGAGTTGGGGTGGGCAGGTCTATGTTTGATTTTCTATGATTTGGGGATTTCTATGTTTCGGCCTAGTATGGTTCTCAATCAGAGGCAGGTGTCATTAGTTGTCTCTGATTGAGAATCATACTTAGGTGGCCTGGGTTGCACTGTTTGTTTGTGGGTGATTGTCTATGTTAGTTGCTTGTGTTCAGCACAGTCCTTATGATAGCTTCACGGTCATTATTTGTTCATTGTTTTTGTATTCAGTGTTCAGTTCTTTCTTTAACTAAACATTCATCATGAACACATACCACGCCGCATTTTGGTCCTCTGATCCTTCTCGCCTCTCCTCTTCAGATGAAGAGGAGGAAGATCGTGACAGTTTCACTTCTGTTGTCATCTGATAAACATGAAGCTGTTTCCTGCTGAATGTATTTTCTGTGAAGGAAAACTAAAAAGATGCAAGTCCCTGATCACTCTATGGAAACAACAACAATAAACAACAACAATAAACAACAACAATAAACAACAACAAAAAAACACGGTTGACTTTCAACATAAAATGTGACCCCTTGTCAACACACAGCTGGACTCACCTGCCCATGTCTTTCTCTATTAACACACAGCTGGACTCACCTGCTCCTGTCTTTCTCTATTAACACACAGCTGGACTCACCTGCCCCTGTCTTTCTCTATTAACACACAGCTGGACTCACCTGGTCCTGTCTTTCTCTATTAACACACAGCTGGACTCACCTGCTCCTGTCTTTCTCTATTAACACACAGCTGGACTCACCTGCTCCTGTCTTTCTCTATTAACACACAGCTGGACTCACCTGCTCCTGTCTTTCTCTATTAACACACAGCTGGACTCACCTGCTCCTGTCTTTCTCTATTAACACACAGCTGGACTCACCTGCTCCTGTCTTTCTCTATTAACACACAGCTGGACTCACCTGCTCCTGTCTTTCTCTATTAACACACAGCTGGACTCACCTGCCCCTGTCTTTCTCTATTAACACACAGCTGGACTCACCTGCTCCTGTCTTTCTCTATTAACACACAGCTGGACTCACCTGCCCCTGTCTTTCTCTATTAACACACAGCTGGACTCACCTGCCCCTGTCTTTCTCTATTAACACACAGCTGGACTCACCTGGTCCTGTCTTTCTCTATTAACACACAGCTGGACTCACCTGCCCCTGTCTTTCTCTATTAACACACAGCTGGACTCACCTGCCCCTGTCTTTCTCTATTAACACACAGCTGGACTCACCTGCCCCTGTCTTTCTCTATTAACACACAGCTGGACTCACCTGCTCCTGTCTTTCTCTATTAACACACAGCTGGACTCACCTGCCACTGTCTTTCTCTATTAACACACAGCTGGACTCACCTGGTCCTGTCTTTCTCTATTAACACACAGCTGGACTCACCTGGTCCTGTCTTTCTCTATTAACACACAGCTGGACTCACCTGCCCCTGTCTTTCTCTATTAACACACAGCTGGACTCACCTGCTCCTGTCTTTCTCTATTAACACACAGCTGGACTCACCTGCCCCTGTCTTTCTCTATTAACACACAGCTGGACTCACCTGCTCCTGTCTTTCTCTATTAACACACAGCTGGACTCACCTGCTCCTGTCTTTCTCTATTAACACACAGCTGGACTAACCTGCCCCTGTCTTTCTCTATTAACA
>NC_088402.1:7304817-7327317 GCF_034236695.1 Oncorhynchus nerka
AGATATCTAATCCCCTATGAAGATATCTTCAACCTAGATATCTACTCCTCTATGAAGATATTTTCAACCTAGATATCTACTCCCCTATGAAGACATGTTCAATCTAGTCATTCAATGTTCCTTGCTATGGAGTCTCTCTCATCCACTGTTGCACTGCCTTGATCCTTTCAGGGTTTAGGCCCACCGTTTTGTAAAGCAAATGCATTTATGAAATGTGCAACGCAATTACAATTTGATTGATTACGAGTCCATGCATCCATGCCGTGTGTATACAGTCAGGTGTTCTTACTTTGTGTGTGTGTGCGTGTGTTTGTGTGCCTCTGTGTGTGTGTGTCTGTACACACAACACATGTGATGCAATCACATACAGGTAGTGCAGAACGGTAAGCAGGAGCTAGGACACACTTCCTGTTGCCATGGCGGCACCTGCTGCTTTTATGTTTGGCTCTCTCTCTCTCTCTCTCTCTCTCTCTCTCTCTCTCTCTCTCTCTCTCTCTCTCTCTCTCTCTCTCTCTCTCTCTCTCTCTCTCTCTCTCTCTCTCTCTCTCTCTCTCTCTCTCCCTCTCCCTCTCTCCCTCTCTCTCTCCTTGTGGATGGTGTATCTCTCCGATCATTGATCAGCTCTCTGGACCACAGAGCAGAAGGCTACGTTTACAGACAGGCAGTTTTAATGCCAGGACATAGGGAAAAAGAATGCCAAATAGAACACACACTGTAAGTGCCAGCAGGAACATATGAAGTGAGAGAAACAATTGGATCTGAGCCCTATAATACTAGATACATGTATCTGAGGCAAAAAGACAGACCGACAGCCACAGACAGACAGAGAGCGACAAAGCGAGATAAAAAAAAACATTGAATCAGTTATAGAACCCATTTCCCTTTATGGTTGTGAGGTCTGGGGTCCGCTCACCAACCAAGAATTCACAAAATGGGACAAAACACCAAATTGAGACTCTGTATGCAAAAATATCCCCCGTGTACAACGTAGAACACCAAATAAAGCATGCAGAGCAGAATTAGGCCGATACCCACTAATTATCAAAATCCAGATAAGAACAGTTGAATTCTACAACCACCTAAAAGGAAGTGATTCCCAAACCTTCCATAACAAAGCCATCACCTACAGAGAGATGAACCTGGAGAAGAGTCCCCAAAGCAAGCTGGTCCTGGGGCTCTGTTCACAAACACAAACACACCCTACAGAGCCCCAGGACAGCAAACAAATCATAAGAAAACAAAAAGATTATTACTTGACACATTGGAAAGAATTAACAAAAAAACAGAGCAAACTAGAATGCTATTTGGCCCTACACAGAGAGTAGACAGTGGCAGAATACCTGACCACTGTGACTGACCCAAACTTAAGGAAAGCTTTGACTATGTACTGACACAGTGAGCATTGCCTTGCTATTGAGAGAGGCTGCCGTAGACAGACATGGGGTGGAATGAGGTGAGGTGGAAACTGAGTCGCACTTCCTAACTTCCTGCCCAATGTATGACCATATTAGAGACACATATTTCCCTCAGATTACACAGATCTACAAAGAATAAACTCCCATATCTACTGGGTGAAATTCCACGGTGTGCATCACAACAGCAATATTTGTGACCTGTTGCCACAAGAAAAGGGCAACCAGTGAAGAACAAACACCATTGTAAATACAACCCATATTTATGCTCATTTATTTTTGTTAACCATTTATACATTGTTACAACACATTTGTAAATGTCTTTATTGTTTTGAAACTTCTGTATGTGTAATGTTTACTGTTAATTTTTATTGTTTATTTCACTTTTGTATATTATCTACCTCACTTGCTTTGGCAATGTTAACACATGTTCCCCATGCCAATAAAGCCCCTTGAATTCAATTGAATTGAAAGAGAGAGAAAGAGAAAGAGAGAGAGAGTGTTAGGAATTTTATGAATAATGACTAAACTATATATACATTTAAATAGAACTATAACAAAATTAAACTCTACCCTATTTTATTATATCTGATTTATAATGTTAGTTCATAAGAGGTTATGTCTCTCACTAGCCCCTTGAATTGAATTGAATTGAGAGAGACAGATGGATGAAAAAGGAAGGCCTAGTGAGACTATCTGGTGATCTACTGGGAGAATTCAGACTCTCAGACTGCATCCCAAATGGAACCCTATGGGCCCTGATGCACTATGGGCCCTGGTGCACTATGGGCCCTGGTGCACTATGGGCCCTGGTGCACTATGGGCCCTGATGCACTATGGGCCCTGGTGCACTATGGGCCCTGATGCACTATGGGCCCTGATGCACTATGGGCCCTGGTGCACTATGGGCCCTGGTGCACTATGGGCCCTGATGCACTATGGGCCCTGGTGCACTATGGGCCCTGGTGCACTATGGGCCCTGGTGCACTATGGGCCCTGGTGCACTATGTAGGGAACATTGTAGAAGTTGCACTCGGCCACAGGTCTAGGATCAGTTTAGCCTCCCCTAATCCTAACCTAATTGACCATTAGAAGGACTAGGATCAGTTTAGCCTCCCCTAAGCCTAACCTTAACCATTAGAGGGATTAGGATCAGTTTAGCCTCCCCTAATCCTAACCTGTTACTGCTGGCACACTGATCAAGCATTTACTTATTTCACATTCTCTACTCCGAAACAAGACAAATTAA
The DNA here is from genome assembly GCF_034236695.1 of Oncorhynchus nerka. NCBI lineage: Eukaryota > Metazoa > Chordata > Actinopteri > Salmoniformes > Salmonidae > Oncorhynchus > Oncorhynchus nerka. The sequence goes on from NC_088402.1 coordinate 7,307,479, forward strand.
TAGGAAACATGATTGTATTTATTCTGTTAATTTCATATATATCATTATTACAGACATCAGATATCATTACACACACATGTACAGACACACATTCACACAAAAACACACACACACACACACACACACACACACACACACTAAGTCCCATGAAATGACAGTTACTCAGATTTGGTTGTTTTGCCTCTCCCATTAGATCAATTAAATATTTTAATCCAATCAGATCATTAATGAGGTGTGTCATGGAGTCACTCTCTATAACTCGCCCGGTGACAGCAGCCATAAATGCCATTGGTCACGGTGCGTGTTCCAGCAAATTGCGTAGGTTGTGTTCAATAGGCATAAAACTGATGGACTGGAGAGGAGACGAGACTAGAGAAGAGGAAAGGAGACTAGAGAAGAGGAGACGAGACTAGAGGAAAGGAGACGAGACTAGAGAAGAGGAGACGAGACTAGAGAGGAGGTAAGGAGACTAGAGAAGAGAAGACTAGAGAAAAGAGAACACTAAATAAGAGAGAAGACAAAAAATAGGATAGAACACTAGAGAAAAGAAGACTATGGAAGAGGAGAGAAGAGGAGAGAAGACTAGTTAAAGAGGAGAGAAGACTAGTTAAAGAGGAGAGAAGACTAGTTAAGAGGAGAGAAGACTAGTTAAGAGGAGAGAAGACTAGTTAAGAGGAGAGAAGACTAGTTAAGAGGAGAGAAGACTAGTTAAGAGGAGAGAAGACTAGTTAAGAGGAGAGAAGACTAGTTAAGAGGAGAGAAGACTAGTTAAGAGGAGAGAAGACTAGTTAAAGAGGAGAGAAGAGGAGAGAAGACTAAAGAAGAGAAGAGAAGACTAGTTAAAGAGAAGAGAAGACTAGTTAAAGAGGAGAGAAGAGGAGAGAAGACTAAAGAAGAGAAGAGAAGACTAATTAAAGAGAAGAGAAGACTAGTTAAAGAGGAGAGAAGAGGAGAGAAGACTAAAGAAGAGAAGAGAAGACTAGTTAAAGAGGAGAGAAGAGGAGAGAAGACTAGTTAAAGAGAAGAGAAGACTAGTTAAAGAGGAGAGAAGACTAGTTAAAGAGGAGAGAAGAGGAGAGAAGACTAAAGAAGAGAAGAGAAGACTAGTTAAAGAGGAGAGAAGAGGAGAGAAGACTAGTTAAAGAGAAGAGAAGACTAGTTAAAGAGGAGAGAAGACTAGTTAAAGAGGAGAGAAGACTAGTTAAAGAGGAGAGAAGACTAGTTAAAGAGGAGAGAAGACTAGTTAAAGAGGAGAGAAGACTAGTTAAGAGGAGAGAAGACTAGTTACGAGGAGAGAAGACTAGTTAAAGAGGAGAGAAGACTAGTTAAAGAGGAGAGAAGACTAGTTAAAGAGGAGAGAAGACTAGTTAAAGAGGAGAGAAGACTAGTTAAGAGGAGAGAAGACTAGTTACGAGGAGAGGAGACTAGTTAAGAGGAGAGGAGACTAGAGAAGAGGAGAGAAGACTAGTTAAGATAAGAGAAGACGAGTTAAGAGGAGAGAAGACGAGTTAAGAGGAGAGAAGACTAAATAAGAAAAGAGAAGATTAAAGAAGAGGAGACAAGACTAAAGAAGGGGAGAGAAGACTAGTTAAGAGGAGAGAAGACTAGTTAAGAGGAGAGAAGACTAGTTAAGATGAGAGAAGACTAGTTAAGAGGAGAGAAGACTAGTTAAGAGGAGAGAAGACTAGAGAAGAGGAGAGAAGACTAGTTAAGAGGAGAGAAGACTAGTTAAGAGGAGAGAAGACTAGTTAAGAGGAGAGAAGACTAGTTAAGAGGAGAGAAGACTAAAGAAGGGGAGAGAAGACTAGTTAAGAGGAGAGAAGACTAGTTAAGAGGAGAGAAGACTAGTTAAGAGGAGAGAAGACTAGTTAAGAGGAGAGAAGACTAGTTAAGAGGAGAGAAGACTAGTTAAGAGGAGAGAAGACTAGTTAAGATGAGAGAAGACTAGTTAAGAGGAGATGAGACTAGTTAAGAGGAGAGAAGACTAGTTAAGAGGAGATGAGACTAGTTAAGAGGAGAGAAGACTAGTTAAGATGAGAGAAAACTAGTTAAGAGGAGATGAGACTAGTTAAGAGGAGAGAAGACTGAAGAAGAGGAATGAAGACTAAAGAAGAGAAGAGATGATTAAAGAAAAGAAGACTAATGAAGAGGTGACTAAACTAGAGGTGACTAAACTAGAGGAGACTAAACTAGAGGTGACTAAACTAGAGGAGACTAAACTAGAGGAAACTAAACTAGAGGTGACTAAACTAGAGGAAACTAAACTAGAGGAAACTAAACTAGAGGAGACTAAACTAGAGGAGACTAAACTAGAGGTGACTAAACTAGAGGAGACTAAACTAGAGGTGACTAAACTAGAGGTGACTAAACTAGAGGAGACTAAACTAGAGGTGACTAAACTAGAGGTGACTAAACTAGAGGAGACTAAACTAGAGGTGACTAAACTAGAGGAGACTAAACTAGAGGAGACTAAACTAGAGGTGACTAAACTAGAGGAGACTAAACTAGAGGAGACTAAACTAGAGGAGACTAAACTAGAGGTGACTAAACTAGAGGAGACTAAACTAGAGGAGACTAAACTAGAGGAGACTAAACTAGAGGAGACTAAACTAGAAGAGACTAAACTAGAAGATACTAAACTAGAGGAGACTAAACTAGAGGTGACTAAACTAGAGGTGACTAAACTAGAGAAGACTAAACTAGAGGAAACTAAACTAGAGGGGACTAAACTAGAGGTGACTAAACTAGAGGTGACTAAACTAGAGGAGACTAAACTAGAGGTGACTAAACTAGAGGTGACTAAACTAGAGGTGACTAAACTAGAGGTGACTAAACTAGAGGTGACTAAACTAGAGGAGACTAAACTAGAGGAGACTAAACTAGAGGTGACTAAACTAGAGGAGACTAAACTAGAGGTGACTAAACTAGAGGAGACTAAACTAGAGGTGACTAAACTAGAGGAGACTAAACTAGAGGAGACTAAACTAGAGGAGACTAAACTAGAGGTGACTAAACTAGAGGAGACTAAACTAGAGGAGACTAAACTAGAGGAGACTAAACTAGAGGTGACTAAACTAGAGGAGACTAAACTAGAGGAGACTAAACTAGAAGAGACTAAACTAGAAGATACTAAACTAGAGGAGACTAAACTAGAGGTGACTAAACTAGAGGTGACTAAACTAGAGAAGACTAAACTAGAGGAAACTAAACTAGAGGGGACTAAACTAGAGGTGACTAAACTAGAGAAGACTAAACTAGAGGAGACTAAACTAGAGGAGACTAAACTAGAGGAAACTAAACTAGAGGAGACTAAACTAGAGGTGACTAAACTAGAGGTGACTAAACTAGAGGAGACTAAACTAGAGGAGACTAAACTAGAGGTGACTAAACTAGAGGAGACTAAACTAGAGGTGACTAAACTAGAGGAGACTAAACTAGAGGTGACTAAACTAGAGGAGACTAAACTAGAGGAGACTAAACTAGAGGAGACTAAACTAGAGGTGACTAAACTAGAGGAGACTAAACTAGAGGAGACTAAACTAGAGGAGACTAAACTAGAGGTGACTAAACTAGAGGAGACTAAACTAGAGGAGACTAAACTAGAAGAGACTAAACTAGAAGATACTAAACTAGAGGAGACTAAACTAGAGGTGACTAAACTAGAGGTGACTAAACTAGAGAAGACTAAACTAGAGGAAACTAAACTAGAGGGGACTAAACTAGAGGTGACTAAACTAGAGAAGACTAAACTAGAGGAGACTAAACTAGAGGAGACTAAACTAGAGGAAACTAAACTAGAGGAGACTAAACTAGAGGTGACTAAACTAGAGGAAACTAAACTAGAGAAGAGAGGAGAGAAGACTACAGAAGAGAAGACACTGAGAAGATGATTGAATAAGCCAATTGGAATGTGTTCATGTGGCCATGGCTATGCGAATGATCAGGTTGTGAACCACTCTGACTGCTTACTGCCATGACACAGAGGGAGTACCACAGAGAGTAAAGACTCACTTGAATGTATCATGAATCATGTGAAGGATGGCTCATGGTGTGAAGTGTCTATCTGGTTATGTGTGATATTTGCTTCTTTCCCCCCAAGGTTCCTGTTGAACTGTTTTGAGAAACAAATTGTCTAATGTTGAATGGAGCTTCTATGAGTCTTCATCAAAAGTAGTGCACTGCATTGGGGATAAGGTGCCATTTAGGACCCAGGTTTCACTCTCACTCCCCCCCCCCATGTGCTCTTTTCTACTCTGCCTCACACACCTCTCTGCTCTTCACAGCCATGCGCTCTGTCTCTCTAAGCATCACAGTGGAAGAACATGGTGTTTCCAAAATCATTTATGATGGATTTTGAGGCTGATTTCCTTGACCTGTCAATGTTTTAAATGGGCTGTTTTATGATTTTGTTAAACTCTTACGAATTCCATGTTTTCTTTTTGTTTGTTTTTACTAGATGAACTGTAGTGATTCATGTTGTCGGGTCTGTAATTGTGTAATGACTTGAAAAAGAGATTTCAAATCTCAATGACCCCTTCCTGGTTAAATAAAGGTTAAGTAAAGGTTAAATAAAGTGGGACGGACCAGAAAATAACTGCCTCATCTCTTTCTTATCATCTCCTTATTTCTCCAGTAATATCATCTGTTTCATCTCTTTATTTCTCCAACCTAAGAAATATATGTAAAAAGAAGATATAGGGGAAATGAAACCCTCCTATCTTCTTTCTCTCGCTCTGTCTCTCTCTCTCTCTCTCTCTCTCTCCCTTCCCCACTCTCTCTCTCTCTGTCTCTCTCTCTATCTGTCTCTCTCTTTGCCTCTCTCTCTGTCTCTCTCTCTCTGTCTCTCTCTCTCTCTCTCTACAAAGAAGAAAATGATGGTACGGACAGAGGGAGGACAGAGGGAGGATGGAGGGAGGACGGAGCGAGGACGGAGGGAGCGAGGACGGAGCGAGGACGGAGGGAGGACTGAGGGAGGACTGAGGGAGGACTGAGGGAGGACGGAGGGAGGACGGAGCGAGGACGGAGCGAGGACGGAGCGAGGACGGAGGGAGGACGGAGCGAGGACGGAGGGAGGACGGAGCGAGGATGGAGGGAGGACGGAGGGAGAACGGAGCGAGGACTGAGGGAGGACGGAGCGAGGACGGAGGGAGGACTGAGGGAGGACGGAGCGAGGACTGAGGGAGGACAGAGCGAGGACGGAGGGAGGACGGAGGGAGAGATGTGAGGAAATAAAATAAAGCAAAAAGTATAAGGCTGTAGAGGGAAAGTGGATGAAGAGGGCCGTTGATAGATGACAAACACAGACAGACAGACCAACACAAGTTGATAGATGACAAACACAGACAGACAGACCGACACACGTTGATAGATGAGACTGGGAGTTGGCCTGACTCATGCCTGCACTGCTTTCTGCTCTGACCAGAGTAGCCTTGGGGTGTGTGTGTGTGTGTGTGTGTGTGTGTGTGTGTGTGTGTGTGTGAAAATAACATTGTCCGCCCCTTCTCTGCCCACGCACCCCACCTGGGATGCAGTTAGGTCCTCGTCAGCACCCCACACCCCCACTGTATCACCACAATCCCAACTGAGAGAGTAAGAATCTGTCTTGAGGCTAGAATGAGCCCATGGAGACTTCTAATCTAGAATCTAGCATGGAGCTAGACAAGACGTCTAACCCCCATCTAGCCAAAGGGGTAGAATGTACTCATAGAGACTTGAATAGGGTCAGGTAATGTGTTGTTTTACAGTTTAACCTCAGTCAGGTAATGTGGTGTATTCAGTCTAACCTCAGTCAGGTAATGTGGTGTATTCAGTCTAACCTCAGTCAGGTAATGTGGTGTTTTACAGTCCAACCTCAGTCAGGTAATGTGTTGTTTTATACAGTCTAACCTCAGTCATAGAGACTTGAATAGGGTCACAGGTAATGTGGTGTTTTACAGTCTAACCTCAGTCAGGTAATGTGGTGTTTTACAGTCCAACCTCAGTCAAGTAATGTGGTGTTTTACAGTCCAACCTCAATATGTGACCATTTGAATTGCATCTTGGGAGATGGGTAACAAAAGGACAGATATGACGGCTAGGAGAGGCTAATAGAATAGAGACACACACACTACATTACCAAAAGTATGTGGACAAATGCGCGTCAAATATCTCATTCCAAAAATATTGGGCATTAATGTAGGGTTGGACCTCCTCCTTTGCTGCTATAACGGCCTCCACTCTCCTGGGAAGGTTTTCCACTAGATGTTGGAGCATTTCTGCTATAACGGCCTCCACTCTCCTGGGAAGGTTTTCCACTAGATGTTGGAGCATTTCTGCTAAAACAGCCTCCACTCTCCTGGGAAGGTTTTCCACTAGATGTTGGAGCATTTCTGCTATAACGGCCTCCACTCTCCTGGGAAGGTTTTCCACTAGATGTTGGAGCATTTCTGCGGGGACTTGCAGCCATTCAGCTACAAGAGCATTAGTGAGGTCGGGCACTGATGTTGGGTGATTAGGCCTGGCTCGCAGTCGGCGTTCCGATTCATCCCAAAGGTGTTCGATGGGGTTGAGGTCAGGGCTCTGTGCAAGTTCTTCCACAATGATCTCAACAAACCATTTCTGCATGGACCTCGCTTTGTGAACGGGGGCATTATCATGCTGAAACAGGAAAGGGCATCACAAGTCCTCAACTGGCAGCTTCATTAAATAGTACCCGCAAAACACCAGTCTCAATGTCAACAGTGAAGAGGCGACTCCGGGATGCTGGCCTTCTTCTTCTTTACACTGTAATTCTGATTACATTTATGTTATTTTAATGGACAAAAAATGTTGCTTTTCTTCAAAAAACAAGGACATTTCTGAGTGACCCCAGACTTTTGAAAGGTAGTGTACACAGTGATAGTCAAACGGTTGGACCTACAGACCTACAGACCTACACACCTACAGACCTACAGACCTACAGACCTACTCCCCTACACACCTACAGACCTACAGACCTACACACCTACTCACCTACACACCTACAGACCTACACACCAACACACCTACTCACATACACACCTACACACCTACAGACCTACAGACCTACTCCCCTACACACCTACTCACCTACACACCTACAGACCTACAGACCTACTCACCTACAGACCTACACACCTACAGACCTACACACCTACAGACCTACACACCTACAGACCTACACACCTACAGACCTACACACCTACAGACCTACTCACCTACAGACCTACACACCTACAGACCTACACACCTACAGACCTACACACCTACACACCTACAGACCTACAGACCTACACACCTACAGACCTACACACCTACAGACCACACATCTACACACCTACAGACCTACAGACCTACACACCTACAGACCACACATCTACACACCTACAGACCTACAGACCTACACACCTACAGACCACACATCTACACACCTACAGACCTACAGACCTACACACCTACACATCTACACACCTACAGACCTACAGACCTACACACCTACAGACCTACACACCTACAGACCTACACACCTACACATCTACACACCTACAGACCTACAGACCTACACACCTACAGACCTACAGACCTACAGACCTACACACCTACAGACCACACATCTACATTGTAGAATAATAGTGAAGATATCAAAACTATGAAATAACACATTTGGAATCATGAAGCCTGTTATATTATATCAGCCTCTATTATCTTGTAACATTCTAACAGATAATTACTTATTTTATTTATTTATTTCACCTTTATTTAACCAGGTAGGACTAGTTGAGAACAAGTTCTCATTTACAATTGCGACCTGGCCAAGATAAAGCAAAGCAGTTCGACACATACAACAACACAGAGTTACACATGGAGTAAAACAAACATACAGTCAATAATACAGTAGAAAAATAAGTCTATATACAATGTGAGCAAATGAGGTGAGATAAGGGAGATAAAGGCAAAAAAAGGCCATGGTGGCGAAGTAAATACAATATAGCAAGTAAAACACTGGAATGGTAGATTTGCAGTGGAAGAATGTGCAAAGTAGAGATAGAAATAATGGGGGTGCAAAGGAGCAAAATAAATAAATAAAATAAAATAAATACAGTAGGGAAAGAGGTAGTTGTTTGGGCTAAATTATAGGTGGGCTACGTACAGGTTCAGTAATCTGTAAGATGCTCTGACAGTTGGTGCTTAAAGCTAGTGAGGGAGATAAGTGTTTCCAATTTAAGAGATTTTTGTAGTTCGTTCCAGTCATTGGCAGCAGAGAACTGGAAGGAGAGGCGGCCAAAGAAAGAATTGGTTTTGGGGGTGACTAGAGAGATATATGTGAATATGAAAATCGGAAAACAGCGACAATTATAGTGTTGGGAGAAAATTGGTTGCAGTTCCATACTATTTTGGACGATATTATATCCATGCTATGACACCTTTTGTTGTTGCTACATAGCGTTAGCTAGTACATAGCGTTAGCTAGTACATAGCGTTAGCTAGTACATAGCGTTAGCTAGTACATAGCGTTAGCTAGCGCTGGTTGGCTGTACCTGTGCCAAAACACCCTATAGCTTGTTCTTCATCTTTCAAAACAAATAGTGAGCAAACACATTTTCAGCACTTTCATTTACATTTTCTCATGCTCTCTCATCTGTCTGCAGCAGACATATTAGGGAGAAATACCATTACATAACTCAAACTCTACCAATCTCTCCCTCTCTCTTACTCATGTCAATTTTTACATCTATGTCTCTCTCTCTCTGTGTGTCTCTGTGTCTCTGTCTCTGTCTCTGTGTCTCTGTGTCTATCTATGTCCCCGTCTAGGTCTCCATCTGTGTCTCCGTCTGTGTCTCCGTCTGTGTCTCCATCTGTGTCTCCGTCTCCGTCTGTGTCTCCGTCTGTGTCTCCGTCTGTGTCTCCGTCTCCGTCTGTGTCTCCGTCTCCGTCCCAGTCTGTGTCTCCGTCCCCGTCTGTGTCCCTGTCTGTGTTTCAGTCTGTGTCTCCATCTGTGTCTCCGTCTGTGTCTCCGCCTGTGTCTCCGCCTGTGTCCCCGTCTGTGTCCCCGTCTGTGTCCCCGTCCCCATCTATGTCTCTGTCTCCGTCTATGTCTCCATCTGTGTCCCTGTCTGTGTCTCCGTCCCCATCTATGTCTCCGTCTGTGTCTCCGTCTGTGTCTCCGTCCCCATCTATGTCTCCGTCTGTGTCTCCGTCTATGTCCCCGTCTGTGTCCCCGTCTGTGTCTCCATCTGTGTCTCCGTCTGTGTCTCCGTCTGCGTCTCCGTCTGTGTCCCCGTCTGTGTCCCCGTCTGTGTCCCCGTCTGTGTCTCCGTCTGTGTCTCCGTCTGTGTCCCCGTCTGTGTCTCCGTCTGTGTCCCCGTCTGTGTCTCCGTCTGTGTCTCCGTCTATGTCTCCGTCTGTGTCCCCGTCTATGTCTCCGTCTGTGTCTCCGTCTCCATCTGTGTCTCCATCTCCGTCTGTGTCCCCGTCTGTGTCCCCGTCTGTGTCTCCGTCCCCGTCTATGTCTCCGTCTGTGTCCCCGTCTGTGTCTCCGTCCCCGTCTATGTCTCCATCTGTGTCTCCGTCTGTGTCCCCGTCTGTGTCTCCCGTCCGTGTCTCCGTCCGTGTCTCCGTCTGTGTCTCCGTCCGTGTCCCCGTCCGTGTCTCTGTCTGTGTCTCTGTCTGTGTCCCCGTCTGTGTCTCCATCCCCATCTCTGTCCCCGTCTGTGTCTCCATCCCAGTCTGTGTCTCCGTCTGTGTCTCCGTCTATGTCCCCGTCTGTGTCTCCGTCTATGTCCCCGTCTGTGTCTCCGTCTGTGTCCCCGTCTGTGTCCCCGTCTGTGTCTCTGTCTGTGTCCCCGTCTGTGTCCCCGTCTGTGTCCCCGTCTGTGTCTCCGTCTGTGTCCCCGTCTGTGTCTCCGTCTGTGTCCCCGTCTGTGTCTCCGTCTGTGTCCCCGTCTGTGTCTCCGTCTGTGTCTCCGTCTGTGTCCCCGTCTATGTCTCCGTCTGTGTCTCCGTCTGTGTCTCCGTCTCCATCTGTGTCTCCATCTCCGTCTGTGTCCCCGTCTGTGTCCCCGTCTGTGTCTCCGTCCCCATCTGTGTCCCCGTCTGTGTCTCCGTCCCCGTCTATGTCTCCATCTGTGTCTCCGTCTGTGTCCCCGTCCGTGTCTCCGTCCGTGTCTCCGTCCGTGTCTCCGTCTGTGTCCCCGTCCGTGTCTCTGTCTGTGTCTCTGTCTGTGTCCCCGTCTGTGTCTCCATCCCCATCTCTGTCCCCGTCTGTGTCTCCATCCCCGTCTGTGTCTCCGTCTGTGTCTCCGTCTGTGTCCCCGTCCGTGTCTCTGTCTGTGTCTCTGTCTGTGTCCCCGTCTGTGTCTCCATCCCCATCTCTGTCCCCGTCTGTGTCTCCATCCCCATCTATGTCTCCGTCTGTGTCTCTGTCTGTGCCTCCATCTCCAAACCCTCCGTTTCAACAACCTATCTATGTCCAAGGACGTCGGGACATGAAGTCAGACTGTGATATCTTGTTGCAAAGTGTGTGTGTGTGTGTGTGTGTGTGTGTGTGTGTGTGTGTGTGTGTGTGTGTGTGTGTGTGTTGAGATGTGAAGTGGACACGACAGCTCTCATGGTCACCCCATCATGATGGGTCTCTTTGATCCTGCCGACCAGCATCTCAGCTATTGTCCTCAAGACTCCTCTCATCACTCTTCAGACCATACACACACACACACACACACACACACACACAGACACAGACAGACAGACAGACAGACAGACAGACAGACAGACACACACACAGACACAGACAGACACACACACACACACACACACAGACAGACACACACACACACACAGACACAGACAGACACACACACACACACAGACACAGACACACACACACACACAGACACAGATCTGTTTAATATCTGATTACTATGATAATATCTGCTCTGCCTTTGTGTTGTTCACGTTGGATTTTCAGTTCAAAGAGAAGCAGGATCTGGAGTATGTATGGCCATTGTGTGTGTGTGTGTGTGTGTGTGTGTGTGTGTGTGTGTGTGTGTGTGTGTCTATCCTCAATGCTACAGTGTGTACTAGGCTGGCCTTTGAGTAACTCCTCTGATTCTATCTGTCAAATCTCTCTCTAACACACACACACCTCCCAAATCAGTGTGGTGAATATTTCAGTAACCCAGGCTTCATTATATTCTGTCTTGTTCCATTCCTGGTTTCTCCAGAGATCACCCGCAATTCAGTTGTTCCTTGTTTCTCTAGAGATCACCCGCAATTCAAGTGTTCCTTGTTTCTCTAGAGATCACCCGCAATTCAGTTGTTCCCTGTTTCTCCAGAGATCACCCGCAATTCAGTTGTTCCCTGTTTCTCCAGAGATCACCCGCAATTCAGGTGTTCCTTGTTTTTACAGAGATCACCCACAATTCAGGTGCTTCTTGTTTCTCCAGAGATCACCCACAATTCAGTTGTTCCTTGTTTTTACAGAGATCACCCACAATTCAGGTGCTTCTTGTTTCTCCAGAGATCACCAGCAATTCAGTTGTTCCTTGTTTTTACAGAGATCACCCACAATTCAGTTGTTCCTTGTTTTTACAGAGATCACCCACAATTCAGGTGCTTCTTGTTTCTCCAGAGATCACCCACAATTCAGGTGCTTCTTGTTTCTCCAGAGATCACCCACAATTCAAGTGTTCCTTGTTTCTCTAGAGATCACCCGCAATTCAGTTGTTCCTTGTTTCTCTAGAGATCACCCACAATTCAGGTGTTTCTGGTTTTTACAGAGATCACCCACAATTCAGGTGCTTCTTGTTTCTCCAGAGATCACCCACAATTCAGGTGCAAAATGTATTCTCTCATCTTGGTGTCATGTGACATTTAGCGATTTACAGCTGATTATTTTAACAGTATAATGAGTGTGTGTGTGTGTGTGTGTGTGTGTGTGTGTGTGTGTGTGTGTGTGTGGTAGCCTATACAACGTATGCCCTTGGTCATTTTTTCTACTGGGTTTGTTCGTAACAGTGGTCTAGTCCTGTCTCTGTTCTGGGTTTGTTAGTAACAGTGGTCTCATTCTGTCTCTGTTCTGGGTTTGTTAGTAACAGTGGTCTCATCCTGTCTCTGTTCTGGGTTTGTTAGTAACAGTGGTCTCATCCTGTCTCTGTTCTGGGTTTGTTAGTAACAGTGGTCTCATCCTGTCTCTGTTCTGGGTTTGTTAGTAACAGTGGTCTCATTCTGTCTCTGTTCTGGGTTTGTTAGTAACAGTGGTCTCATCCTGTCTCTGTTCTGGGTTTGTTAGTAACAGTGGTCTCATCCTGTCTCTGTTCTGGGTTTGTTAGTAACAGTGATCTCATCCTGTCTCTGTTCTGGGTTTGTTAGTAACAGTGGTCTCATCCTGTCTCTGTTCTGGGTTTGTTAGTAACAGTGGTCTCATCCTGTCTCTGTTCTGGGTTTGTTAGTAACAGTGGTCTCATTCTGTCTCTGTTCTGGGTTTGTTAGTAACAGTGGTCTCATCCTGTCTCTGTTCTGGGTTTGTTAGTAACAGTGGTCTCATCCTGTCTCAGGACTCTGATGCCAGTCTCCTCTGCCAATGATTGAGCAAAGCCAAAACACACGCTGAGGTGTGAGAGTATGTCAGATGTTCAATCTCTCACTCACACTCACACACACACACGACTGTTTTACTCCCAATTTGTAAGTCGCTCTGGATAAGAGCGTCTGCTAAATGACTTAAATGTAAATGTAAATGTAAATCTCTACTTCATCTTATTGGATGTCTATCAGTCTTATTGTCTCATCTGATTGGATGTCTATCAGTCTGATTGTCTCATCTTATTGGATGTCTATCGGTCTGATTGTCTCATCTTATTGGATGTCTATCAGTCTTATTGTCTCATCTGATTGGATGTCTATCAGTCTGATTGTCTCATCTTATTGGATGTCTCTCGGTCTGATTGTCTCATCTTATTGGATGTCTATCGGTCTGATTGTCTCATCTTATTGGATGTCTATCAGTCTGATTGTCTCATCTTATTGGATGTCTATCAGTCTGATTGTCTCATCTTATTGGATGTCTATCGGTCTGATTGTCTCATCTTATTGGATGTCTATCGGTCTGATTGTCTCATCTTATTGGATGTCTATCAGTCTGATTGTCTCATCTTATTGGATGTCTATCGGTCTGATTGTCTCATCTTATTGGATGTCTATCAGTCTGATTGTCTCATCTTATTGGATGTCTATCGGTCTGATTGTCTCAACTTATTGGATGTCTATCGGTCTGATTGTCTCATCTGATTGGATGTCTATCAGTCTGATTGTCTCATCTTATTGGATGTCTATCGGTCTGATTGTCTCATCTTATTGGATGTCTATCAGTCTGATTGTCTCATTTGATTGGATGTCTATCAGTCTGATTGTCTCATTTGATTGGATGTCTATCAGTCTGATCGTCTCACCTTATTATGGTCTACATTCTGCTGAATGACATTAATTAGACATTGCTTCAACAACACAAAGTAATGCCTCTATAAGGGGCGGCAGATAGCTTAGTGGTTAGAGCATTGGGTCAGTAACTGAAAGGTTTCTAGATGCAATCGCTGTGCAGACATGGTATAAATCTGTCGTTCTGCCCTCTGAACAAGGCAGTTAACCCACTGTTCCTAGACCAGTTAACCCACTGTTCCTAGGTCAGTTAACCCACTGTTCCTAGGGCAGTTAACCCACTGTTCCTAGGGCAGTTAACCCACTGTTCCTAGGTCAGTTAACCCACTGTTCCTAGGGCAGTTAACCCACTGTTCCTAGGGCAGTTAACCCACTGTTCCTAGGGCAGTTAACCCACTGTTCCTAGGGCAGTTAACCCACTGTTCCTAGGGCAGTTAACCCACTGTTCCTAGGGCAGTTAACCCACTGTTCCTAGGGCATTCTGCTGAACTGTTCCTAGGGCAGTTAACCCACTGTTCCTAGGCCAGTTAACCCACTGTTCTAGGGCAGTTAACCCACTGTTCCTAAAGTTAACCCACTGTTCTAGTTAACCCACTGTTCCTAGGGCAGTTAACCCACTGTTCCTAGACCAGCTAACCCACTGTTCCTAGACCAGTTAACCCACTGTTCCTAGGGCAGTTAACCCACTGTTCCTAGGGCAGTTAAGGTGTTCTAGACCAGTTAACCCACTGTTCCTAGGGCAGTTAACCCACTGTTCCTAGGTCAGTTAACCCACTGTTCCTAGGGCAGTTAACCCACTGTTCCTAGACCAGTTAACCCACTGTTCCTAGACCAGTTAACCCACTGTTCCTAGGCAGTTAACCCACTGTTCCTAGGGCAGTTAACCCACTGTTCCTAGACCAGTTAACCCACTGTTCCTAGACCAGTTAACCCACTGTTCCTAGACCAGTTAACCCACTGTTCCTAGACCAGTTAACCCACTGTTCCTAGGGCAGTTAACCCACTGTTCCTAGGGCAGTTAACCCACTGTTCCTAGACCAGTTAACCCACTGTTCCTAGGGCAGTTAACCCACTGTTCCTAGGTCAGTTAACCCACTGTTCCTAGGGCAGTTAACCCACTGTTCCTAGACCAGTTAACCCACTGTTCCTAGACCAGTTAACCCACTGTTCCTAGGGCAGTTAACCCACTGTTCCTAGGGCAGTTAACCCACTGTTCCTAGACCAGTTAACCCACTGTTCCTAGACCAGTTAACCCACTGTTCCTAGACCAGTTAACCCACTGTTCCTAGACCAGTTAACCCACTGTTCCTAGGGCAGTTAACCCACTGTTCCTAGGGCAGTTAACCCACTGTTCCTAGACCAGTTAACCCACTGTTCCTAGGGCAGTTAACCCACTGTTCCTAGGTCAGTTAACCCACTGTTCCACAGGTAGACTGTCATTGTAAATAATAATATGTTCTTAACTGACTTGCCTAGTTAAATAAAAATAAGCCTAGAGGTAGTCATCTGAATATCTGCTGGCAGAACTGACTGGAGATGACACTAGGTTAACAAAAGAGAAACTGTCAACATAGATAAGTCTTTGCACTGAGCACAAGACTTTGACTTGATGTCCTTTCAACTAAAACGACGTCTTTCCAACGTCTTTTGCTCACTGGGTAGGCTATATTTTGCGATGAGTGTTTAATAAGATGAAACTACATTTCACATAACAGTCAACCGTTTCGAATAACAAACGGATAGTGTTTTATATGTCCTCGAACCCTCTTATTCACCGAGGAGAAAGGTAACTGCAGAAACATAAAACGTAACCTCTAAGAAGTTAGTCAATGTTGATTGTAAGTTGTAAAGAGGTTGTTGAGGAATGACAGGTAATAGGCTATGATTACTTGGTGGTGGAAACAATACAACTATCGCTGATCTGATTATACTAAAATGCGATACGATTCAAATAATAAAAATAATAACAAAAAACTATCTAAACATATTACACAAATGTCTTAAATAATGCCAACTAAATAAAAAAAACTGCAGGCGTTTTAACTCGCCTCCCAATGTTTTCTTTTTGTATTCACTAGCATTTCATCCAGTGAAAACGCCTATGTTTATCCACGACGGTCAAGCGTTAACCCAACGAAGATGTAATCACCGTCATTATGATCGTTATCACAGCGCACCGTTTGGTTCATAAACCGGAGCCGGGTACCATCTAAGGAATTAACCAGGGATCATTTCTTCAAATGAACGTGAGAAATGCCGAATCAAAAAACAAAAATCACTTACCGTGTTTACAGCGGGGAGCGTCTAACGGACTGTAATCGGTTGTCAGAAGTTTTTTTTTTGGGGGGGTTAAATAATGGTTTGTTTTTGAAGAACCGTTGAGAACGTCATCGTTTTTTTGGGGGTGGGGGGTTCTATTTCGGTTTTGCTACTGGTGCGCGAGGATGATGATGGTGCATCTCAACCGTTTTCTCGGTAGGGTTTCGCTGCTGGTGCCTCTGCATCCACACGGTGCTGCGGGAGCAACTGGAAGGAGAAGGAGAGGGAGAGGGGCGGGGGGGAGGGGGGGAGAGAGGAGAGGGGGGGGGAGAGGGAGAGAGAAAGAGAGAGAGAGAGAGAGAGAGAGAGAAGGTGGAGGGAGAGGAGCGCAACGAGAGGCATGCCAAAGGAACGCTGTTGGACTTGATCTAGTCTGTAACTGGGCAGCAGGCCTAGCGGTATCCCGCGGTACTGTAGGAAGGAATAGACGACAGAGATGTCCATCCATTCCCCTCTCTCCTTCATTCTACCTTCTAGCTGAAATCTACTGATCAGCCTAATAAGAGAGTTGTCCTCTTGTTTCTGCTTTACTAGCATCTCTCCCTGGTTAGTCCTGAGTCAGGTGTATAGCATCTGACTAGCCACTAGTAGTCTAGTAGACGATGCTGCACCAGCATAGTTTACCTGAAGCAGAAACAACCAGGGTTGGCAACCAGACTATCCTTAAAATGACCCCAACTAGAATATTAAACTGTCATCTCTATCCCCAATGTGAGCACAGCACATACCCCTTGGTAAAGCATTCACACCCTTAGTGTGCTTGCCATCTATCCACGGGAGAAAAGCTTTCTTAAATTATCTCATTCTAATGTAATGTTTTGGCTTCATGTGTGTCGTGTCCGTGCATTCTTGTCCCAGTGTGTACACACCACTGCGATTGTGTGTGTGCGCTCGTACCGCACTCACATTCGCAATCAGTGTACCTGTGTGTGTGTGTGTTTGTGTGAGACCAGTAATGCTATCCACTCTAACCCACTTAGCTGTGGCTGGTGGCAGTGCAGGCCAGTCTGGGCCCTGCCATAGTGAAATGCATATTTAGGTTGAAGGCTTTGTGGATTAGAGGGATCTAACTTGGCTACCGAGGGGAATACTGTCTCTACACTTAGGATCTGCGGTTGTCCCCATAGGAGAACCTTTTTATAGTTCCAGGTAGAAAACTCTGTTGAAACAGTTCTACCTGGAACCAAAAGGGTTCTACATGGAACCAAAGGGGTTCTACCTGGAACTAAAAGGCTTCTACCTGGAACCAAAAGGCTTCTACCTGGAACCAAAGGGGTTCTACCTGGAACCAAAGGGGTTCTACCTGGAACCAAAAGGCTTCTACCTGGAACCAAAAGGCTTCTACCTATGGGGACTCCCGAAGAACCCTTTTTGGTTCTAGATAGCTGTACCGGCTTTCTTCCTGGGAAAGAGAGGCGGACCAAAATGCAGCGTGGTTAAAGTTCATGGTTCTTTAATAATAGACACTATATATGAACAAAATACAAAACGTGAAAAAAAACCTGAAACAATCCCGTGTGGCACAAACACTGACACAGAAAACAACCACCCACCAAACCCAACACAAAACAGGCTACCTAAATATGGTTCCCAATCAGAGACAATGACTAACACCTGCCTCTGATTGAGAACCATATCGGGCCAAACATAGAAATAGACAAACTAGACGTACAACATAGAATGCCCTTTTTTATAATCTAAGAGTGTATTTGATGAATTGATGCTAAACTGGAAGTGGATCAGGTTAGTAGATCCATTCAGGGACTGGACACACACACACACACACACACACACACACAGATGCACGCACACTCACTCGACTGTCCCCTTTCCCTTGGACCTTGATGTCAGCACGCTACTGTAGTTTCAGGCCTGCAGAAGGGGCTGGATTTGAGAGAGAGAGAGAGAGAAAGGTGGGTAGAGACTGAAAGGACAGAGAGAGAGAGAGAGAGAGAGAGAGAGGGGGGGGGTAGAGGGGTTTGGACAGAGAGTGAGAGAGGTGGGTAGAGACTGAAAGGACAGAGAGAGAGAGAGAGAGAGAGGTGGGTGGAGGGGTTTGGACAGAGAGTGACAGAGAGAGAGAGGTGGGTGGAGACTGAAAGGACAGAGAGAGAGAGAGAGAGAGAGGGGTGGGTAGAGGGGTTTGGACAGAGAGTGACAGAGAGAGAGAGAGAGAGGTGGGTAGAGACTGAAAGGACAGAGAGAGAGAGAGAGAGAGAGAGGTGGGTAGAGGGGTTTGGACAGAGAGTGACAGAAAGAGAGAGAAAGGTGTGTAGATGTAACCGATGGGAAATGGCTAGCTAGTTAGCGGTGGTGCGCGCTAATAGCGTTTCAATCGGTGACGTCACTCGCTCTGAGACCTTGAAGTAGTTGTTCCCCTTGCTCTGCAATGGCCGTGTATTTGTGGAGCGATGGGTAACGTTGCTTCGTAGGTGTCAGTTGTTGATGTGTGCAGAGGGTCCCTGGTTCGAGGCCAGGTAGGGGCGAGGAGAGGGACAGAAGCTATACTGTTACATAGAGACTGAAGGGACAGAAGTCTGAGAAGGAGGAGAGAGAGGATCTGTGTAGACTAAGGGGAATGTGCACAAAAAGCAAAGGACAAATGACTGTTAAAACATTTACTATTTCACTATAACACTATTGTTGTTCTATTTGGCACCCTCACAAACTTTGACAGATGCACAATTGAGAGCATCCTATCGGGCTGTATCACCGCCTGGTACGGGCAACTGCTCCACCCACAACCTTAAGGCTCTCCAGAGGGTGGTGCGGTCTGCACAACGCATCACCGGGGGCAAACTACCTGCCCTCCAGGACACCTACAGCACCCCGATGTCACAGGAAGGCCATAAAGAACATCAATGTCAACAACCACCCGAGCCACTGCCTGTTCACCCCACTACCATCCAGAAGGTGAGGTCAGTACAAGTGCATCAAAGCTGGGACCGAGAGACTGAAAAACAGCTTCTATCTCAGGGCCATCAGACTGTTAAATATCCACCACTAGCCGACTACCACCCGGTTACTCAACCCTGCACCTTAGAGGCTGCTGCCCCATATACAAAGACATGGAATCACTAGTCACTTTAATAATGTTTACATATTTTGCATTACTCATCTCATATTATATTCCGGCCTTTTCTAGGGAGTTTTTCCTAGCCACCGTGCTTCTACACCTGCATTGCTTGCAGTTTGGGATTTTAGGCTGGGTTTCTGTATAGCACTTTGTGACATCGGCTAATGTAAAAAGGGCTTTTTAATATACTGTATTACAGAGGTGTGGACTCGAGTCACAAATATGATGACTTGCAACTCGACTTTGACTTTAACACCAATGACTCGTGACTTGACTTGGACTTGATACCCTCCCCAACCCTCCCCAAGCCTCCCAACCCTCCCCAAGCCTCCCCAAGCCTCCCAACCCTCCCCAAGCCTCCCCAAGCCTCCCCAAGCCTCCCAACCCTCCCCAAGCCTCCCCAAGCCTCCCCAAGCCTCCCAACCCTCCCCAAGCCTCCCCAAGCCTCCCAACCCTCCCCAAGCTTCCCCAAGCCTCCCAACCCTCCCCAAGTCTCCCCAAGCCTCCCAACCCTCCACAACCCTCCCCAACCCTCCCAAGCCTCCCCAAGCCTCCCAACCCTCCCAAGCCTCCCCAAGCCTCCCAACCCTCCCCAAGCCTCCCCAAGCCTCCCAACCCTCCCCAAGCCTCCCAACCCTCCCCAAGCTTCCCCAAGCCTCCCAACCCTCCCCAAGCCTCCCAAGCCTCCCAACCCTCCCCAACCCTCCTCCCCAAGCCTCCCAACCTCCCCAAGCTTCCCCAAGCCTCCCAACCCTCCCCAAGCCTCCCCAAGCCTCCCAACCCTCCCCAACCCTCCCCAAGCCTCCCCAACCCTCCCCAAGCCTCCCCAAGCCTCCCAACCCTCCCCAAGCCTCCCCAAGCCTCCCAACCCTCCCCAAGCCTCCCCAAGCCTCCCAACCCTCCCCAAGCCTCCCCAAGCCTCCCAAGCCTCCCAACCCTCCCAAGCCTCCCAAGCCTCCCAACCCTCCCCAAGCCTCCCAACCCTCCCCAAGCCTCCCCAAGCCTCCCAACCCTCC
>NC_088402.1:7334817-7373086 GCF_034236695.1 Oncorhynchus nerka
CTACTGCGGCTGGTACTGCTACTGTAACAGTATAGCTTCCTTCTACTACTGTTACTACTACGGCTGGTACTGCTACTGTAACAGTATAGCTTCCTTCTACTACTGTTACTACTACGGCTGGTACTGCTACTGTAACAGTATAGCTTCCTTCTACTACTGTTACTACTACTACTACTGCGGCTGGTACTGCTACTGTAACAGTATAGCTTCCTTCTACTACTGTTACTACTACGGCTGGTACTGCTACTGTAACAGTATAGCTTCCTTCTACTACTGTTACTACTACGGCTGGTACTGCTACTGTAACAGTATAGCTTCCTTCTACTACTGTTACTACTACGGCTGGTACTGCTACTGTAACAGTATAGTCTACTACTGTTACTACTACCGTCTACTACTGTTACTACTACAGCTGGTACTGCTACTGTAACAGTATAGCTTCCTTCTACTACTGTTACTACTACGGCTGGTACTGCTACTGTAACAGTATAGCTTCCTTCTAATACTGTTACTACTACTACTACTACTACTATGGCTGGTACTGCTACTGTAACAGTATAGCTTCCGTCTACTACTACTACTACGGCTGGTACTGCTACTACTACAGCTGGTACTGCTACTGTAACAGTATAGCTTCCGTCTACTACTGTTACTACTACTACTACTACTACTACAGCTGGTACTGCTACTGTAACAGTATAGCTTCCATCTACTACTGTTACTACTACTACTACTACTACTACAGCTGGTACTGCTACTGTAACAGTATAGCTTCCGTCTACTACTGTTACTACTACTACTACTACAGCTGGTACTGCTACTGTAACAGTATAGCTTCCGTCTACTACTGTTACTACTACTACTACTACAGCTGGTACTGCTACTGTAACAGTATAGTTTCCGTCCCTCTCCTCACCCCTACCTGGGCTCGAACCAGGAACCCTCTGCACACAGACAACAGTCACCCACGAAGCATCAATTCCCATCGCTCCACAAGGGGAACAACTACTTCAAGGTCTCAGACCGAGTGACGTCACCGATTGAAACACTAGTAGCGCGCACCGCCGCTAACCAGCTAGCCATTTCACATCGGTATATACGTGCACACACACAGACACACACACAGACACACACACACAGACACACACACACACAGACACACACACAGACACACACACAGACACACACACAGACACACACACACACACACACACACACACACACACACACACAAACACACAGACACACACACACAGACACACACACACACACACACACACACACACACACACACACACACACACACACACACACACACACACACACACACACACACACACACACACACACACACACACACACACACACCTCAAATGTCAAACATCCATACTGTGCAGGTCAATAATATTAGTACTAATAGAATGAAAGGCCTGTAGAGAAAGTAACAACGTTGCCCTACCAAATAGAAGAACTCTGTGCTCGGAATTGAATCCCTTGTGTCATTTTTGTTTTGTGAGGTTTATTTGATAGAAATAGAAAGTTCATAATGCTTAAGTTGTTATGAGTGTTCTGATTTAAGTAGGACACGTGACACCCCGGCGGCTTTGAGAAAAAACACGGAATATCAGAGTTGTCACGAGATGGCTACGCATATTCATGGCATGAGGCTTGTAGCTCAGTGTCTCTCTCCACTGAAAACAGGCGGCTGACATCAACAACCCTCATCGAATATTCAAAACAAATTATAATAATGAGATGTATCCACCAATCGAAAGAAAGAATAGGCGGGAACAAGACAGCCAGCTCTGCCGCTTTGTGGACAATGAGGTCAACAATGAGGTCAAGATGGAGCTATCAGCATATTGGTTCCACATACAGTGGGGCAAAAAAGTATTTAGTCAGCCACCAATTGTGCAAGTTCTCCCACTTAAAAAGATGAGAGAGGCCTGTAATTTTCATCATAGGTACACTTCAACTATGACAGACAAAATGAAAAAAAAAAATCCAGAAAATCACATTGTAGGATTTTTAATGAATTTATTTGCAAATTATGTTGGAAAATAAGTATTTGGTCAATAACAAAAGTTTATCTCAATACTTTGTTATATACCCTTTGTTGGCAATGACAGAGGTCAAATGTTTTCTGTAAGTCTTCATAAGGTTTTCACACACTGTTGCTGGTATTTTGGCCCATTCCTCCATGCAGATCTCCTCTAGAGCAGTGATGTTTTGGAGCTGTTGCTGGGCAACACGGACTTTCAACTCCCTCCAACGATTTTCTATGGGGTTGAGATCTGGAGAATGGCTAGGCCACTCCAGGACTTTGAAATGCTTCTTACGAAGCCACTCCTTCGTTGCCCGGGCGGTGTGTTTGGGATCATTGTCATTGTCACAGTTGGTGGCTGACTAAATACTTTTTTGCCCCACTGTATCAAATACTTCCAGATCTACACAACATGTTTCTAAGGGTTACGGGTTTATCTGGATTTCAGGGATTATTGCCGATGAACCATAGACCCTGGGCTCTGAGTCCAGGCACAGATCAACAATGCATTTATGTGGTCTTAAGGCCAATACCACAATAACAAGATACGATCTGTTTAACTAAGCGTAGTAGGTCTGCCTATGCTAGAGTTAGTAGGGATCTGGCTTTCCTATCATGGCATGTAGGACATTGGTCACCAGCTCTCCTGGAGAGCCACAGGGTGTGCAGGCTTCTGTCCCAGCTAACACCATGAGGACTAACACACCGGAGGGTCCAGTCTTCTGTCCCAGCTAACACCATGAGGACTAACACACTGGAGGGTCCAGTCTTCTGTCCCAGCTAACACCATGAGGACTAATACACTGGAGGGTCCAGTCTTCTGTCCCAGCTAACACCATGAGGACTAACACACTGGAGGGTCCAGTCTTCTGTTCCAGCTAACACTGTTACGTTCCCCAGTTTATGTGTTGTAGTTTGTAGTTTGTGCATGTGTTTATTTCAGGAAATGGCTCCGGAAATCCCTCAAGCAGCTGATTGGTCGACTCCATGGCTAATTGGTGACTGACTGACTCCGCCCCCTCGTCAAGACTGCTGTCTCCAATTACCCATTCCATCTGAAGATATATAAATGCCAGTGTTCTGTTCAGGAGGGAGATCTTTTTGTAGAGAGATTTGCTAGAGATTTTGCTAGAGATTTTGATAGAGGTTGATTTTGCTGGGAGTTCATTGCTTTGTGAGTTTGTTGCTCAGATAGAGCTTATTTTGATGTCCTTTGGTTCTTAGTTTGTTTGTGAAATTGTTTACTATTCTGTTTCATTTGTTCCCAGGGGGGAAGGGGAAGGCACCTTGGGAGTGCTTAGGCAAGAGGCCCGCGGGCATACATATACCCGTAGCATATTCGCTGTCTAGGCACACTAGGTAAGACCTGGGCGGACCACCCCCTGTATTTTGGTTAGGGCACCAGGTGGTGCTAAATTAGGTAAGTAGTGGGTAGGCAGGTAAGATAGGAGAGGGGGGGACTTTGAGATTTACTTTCTTTGCTTTGGTCCAGCCCCTTTTCCCCATATTACCGTGTAAAGGAATAAAGTCCTTGTAAACGGTATCACATTCTGTCTGTTGTCATCCTTACTCGCACTTACAGTCCATACCTTTTTCCCTTCACGGAGAGTTTAGTTGTAGCAGGGTGTCGCGTTCCCTCTTCATAGAGGCGTGCGTAACAAAAACCATGAGGACTAACACACTGGAGGGTCCAGATTTCTGTCCCAGCTAACACCATGAGGACTAACACACTGAAGGGTTTGTAAGTGTTGGGCTTGACCCCACTGCTGACCCCACTGCTCCATGTGGTTGCATCGTGTCTACTGTCCTGTGGCAGGTAGGCATGCTAGATTTTTATTTTATTTTACCTTTATTTAACCAGGCAAGTCAGTTAAGAACAAATTCTTATTTTCAATGACGGCCTAGCAACAGCGGGTTAACTGCCTGTTCAGGGGCAGAACAACAGATTTGTACCTTGTCAGCTCGGGGGTTTGAACTTGCAACCTTCCGGTTACTAGTTCAATACTCTAACCACTAGGCTACCCTGCTGCCCCGATAATGACTAAGGTGTAAAGAGCAGGTATGGCAAGTAGACTAGGGCTGCTTATTATAGGCAGGTTTGGATGGTGACCCCTTAGTACCTGCAGGCAGGGGTGGGAAAAGTACACAATTGTCATACTTGAGTTAAAGTAAAGATACCCTTAATAGAAAATGACTTAAGTAAAAGTCACCCAGTAAAATACTACTTGAGTATCAAAAGTAAAAGTTATAAACATTATTTCAAATTCCTTATTTTAAGCAAACCAAACGGCACCATTTCAACAACAAACAAAACATTAAGTACAGCCAGGGGCACACTGCAACACGCAGACATAATTTACAGATAGCCAGGGGCTGCAACACACAGGCATAATTTACAGATAGCCAGGGGCTGCAACACGCAGGCATAATTTACAGATAGCCAGGGGCTGCAACACACAGGCATAATTTACAGATAGCCAGGGGCTGCAACACGCAGGCATAATTTACAGATAGCCAGGGGCTGCAACACGCAGGCATAATTTACAGATAGCCAGGGGCTGCAACACACAGGCATAATTTACAGATAGCCAGGGGCTGCAACACGCAGGCATAATTTACAGATAGCCAGGGGCTGCAACACGCAGGCATAATTTACAGATAGCCAGGGGCACACTGCAACACACAGGCATAATTTACAGATAGCCAGGGGCACACTGCAACACGCAGGCATAATTTACAGATAGCCAGGGGCTGCAACACGCAGGCATAATTTACAGATAGCCAGGGGCTGCAACACGCAGGCATAATTTACAGATAGCCAGGGGAACACTGCAACACGCAGGCATAATTTACAGATAGCCAGGGGCTGCAACACGCAGGCATAATTTACAGATAGCCAGGGGCACACTGCAACACGCAGGCATAATTTACAGATAGCCAGGGGCTGCAACACACAGGCATAATTTACAGATAGCCAGGGGCTGCAACACACAGGCATAATTTACAGATAGCCAGGGGCTGCAACACGCAGGCATAATTTACAGATAGCCAGGGGCTGCAACACACAGGCATAATTTACAGATAGCCAGGGGCACACTGCAACACACAGGCATAATTTACAGATAGCCAGGGGCACACTGCAACACACAGGCATAATTTACAGATAGCCAGGGGCTGTAACACGCAGGCATAATTTACAGATAGCCAGGGATGTTCTCTGTTTAGTGAGTCTGCCAGATCAATGGCAGTAGCGATGACCAGGGTGTGAATTGGACCATTCCTGTCCTGCTGAGCATTCAAAAATGTACAGGTGGATGACGTTTGACATGGTTCAGTAAATGAGTCACGTAGGGGATGACGTTTGAGATTGTTCAGTAATTGAGTCATGTAGGGGATGACGTTTGAGATTGTTCAGCAACTGAGTCACGTAGGGGATGACGTTTGAGATTGTTCAGCAACTGAGTCACGTAGGGGATGACGTTTGAGATTGTTCAGTAATTGAGTCATGTAGGGGATGACGTTTGAGATTGTTCAGCAATTGAGTCATGTAGGGGATGACGTTTGAGATTGTTCAGCAACTGAGTCACGTAGGGGATGACGTTTGAGATTGTTCAGCAACTGAGTCACGTAGGGGATGACGTTTGAGATTGTTCAGCAACTGAGTCACGTAGGGGATGACGTTTGAGATTGTTCAGCAATTGAGTCATGTAGGGGATGACGTTTGAGATTGTTCAGCAGCTGAGTCACGTAGGGGATGACGTTTGAGATTGTTCAGCAACTGAGTCACGTAGGGGATGACATTTGAGATCGTTCCGTAATTGAGTCACGTAGGGGATGGATGAACTTTGACATCGTTCAGTTCTTATTCTGACAGATCTGAGTTTTTGTGTGAGTGACTTGTTTTCCTTCCGGAGGTTGTGATGATGGGTTGTGGTAGGTAGTTCCTGTTGTCGGCCTGGAGGAGGTTGTGATGATTGGTTGTGGTAGGTAGTTCCTGTTGTCGGCCTGGAGGAGGTTGTGATGATGGGTTGTGGTAGGTAGTTCCTGTTGTCGGACTGGAGGAGGTGGCGGGCAGACTGGAGGCAGACTGTTGGGTTCCTCTCTCAATCAGTGGTCAGAGGTTGAGTGTTCAGCTGATGTGTTAGCTGCTGTATCCAAGGATAGACCAGCATGCTCACGTCTTTATTATACTCCAATTGTCCAGTCATGGTTGAGGTGAGATAGTATTGCCATGCATGGGCACTGTATTCTAGTACAGGCCCATAGTTGGTGGTGTAGATGGTGACTAGTCTGGGTTTGGGAATTAGAACCCATAATCCAAGGTTTTGCATGGGCATGTTCTAACAACTGAGAACCACAAAGCGGTTCTGGTTCCCCTTTTCCACCTGCTGGTCCAGCTCAGGTCATCCTGGATCCCAGCAGTTTTAAAATTACATGTTCAGATACAAAGGGTCCAAAGGGGGGGTTGGGTTGTTTGTAAAGCAAACATGCAGGACTTTGCACTTGTTTGGGTTGATCTGCATGGAGTGCTCATTTACCTAAGAGCACCATATTTTCTAGAACATGTTGAAGGTTGGATAGCAGCCCACACTCTTATTAATGCACTGTGCCATCAATGTATTTCCACCTGTGATGGAACTTCTGAAGTTCACTGTCGATGAAGACAAGGGGTCCAAGAAGTGTACCTTGAGTCACTCCATAGGTCAGATGTTGACACGGTGCCTTAGTGCCTCAACCTCTGCTTCCTGTTAGAGATGAAGCTACAGACCCAGCAGGATAAGAGACTCTCTGACTCCTAGATGAATCAAGCACTTAGTTACCACTGTAAGGTACATTTGGTTGAAAGCTGCTGTTAATACGGTGCCATGTATAATGGTCTTACCTGGGTCCGTGGATTTTACATCTCATCTAGGAGGCATCTGTCATTTAACCTGCCCTTTTTACTCCCAGAGTTGTCTTGATTCAAGCATGTGGCCGATGTCTTCAAGCATCCAATCGGTTGCAAAACTATCAGCCACCTTAGCTCCAATACTGTTCCAGTATTCTACAGATGTAATGGCTGTAGAACCATTCAGACTGGGTTCATGATGTTTATTTATTATGTTTATTAGTTATATTTTCTTCTGTCTCTGTCACGGGTGTCGTCTTGAAAATGACTGGACCAAGGTGCAGCAGGTGGAGCGTACATTTTTCTTTATTCTTTTAAATGTCGCCAACAAAACAATAAACAACAAAAACTAACGTAAATCTCCGTAAGGCTATACACGCATTAAACGAAGACAACAACCCACAAATGAGAAAAGGAAAAAAGGCTGCCTAAGAATGATTCTGTTAGAGGAATTCTAAATTCCTATATGTTTTGTAGCCAAAATCAAATTCGCACTCTCTCTATTTCATTAATGAGTTGTAAGTTCATTAATTATGCATGAAGTAGATCGAGACCAGTCTTAAAAGTCAGGTAACAGTGTTTATTACAAGAGAGTACTGACCAAAAATACAAAAGAACCTTACATTTTAAAGAGAGAACATAAAATGACATCATCAGTTTCTCACACTATCTCCGATCCACACAATAGCGCAGGTCTGGAGATGTCTTCTACTCCCCTCATAAAACAAACATTCCAATCTGTCTAAAAGATAAACTTTTCTCCACTAATGGAACATAAAACAAACATTCTTATCTGTCTGAAAAGATATGCCCTCTTTCTCCCTTCCCCGCAAGGTACAGACAATTAATTTGTTTTACTTACATTTTCAGTAACAGCTTAACCAAGAACCCATACATTTCATACCATAACATAATAGTATTAAAATAAATGGTTCTTAAATAAATGTATACATAATTAATCATTTCAACTATAATTTCCTCCAACAGATTCCCAATCGGAGACAACGATAGACAGCTGTCCCTGATTGAGAATTATACCCGGCCAAAAACAAAAAAACAGAAAGCATAGACTTTCCCATCCGAGTCACACCCTGACCAAACAAACATAGAGAATAAAAGGATCTCTACGGTCAGGGCTTTTCCATCCGAGTCACACCCTTACCAAACATACATAGAGAATAAAAGGATCTCTACGGTCAGGGCTTTCCCATCCGAGTCACACCCTGACCAAAGAAACATAGAGAATAAAAGGATCTCTACGGTCAGGGCTTTCCCATCCGAGTCACACCCTGACCAAACAAACATAGAGAATAAAAGGATCTCTACGGTCGGGGCTTTCCCATCCGAGTCACACCCTGACCAAAGAAACATAGAGAATAAAAGGATCTCTACGGTCGGGGCTTTCCCATCCGAGTTACACCCTGACCAAAGAAACATAGAGAATAAAAGGATCTCTACGGTCGGGGCTTTCCCATCCGAGTCACACCCTGACCAAAGAAACATAGAGAATAAAAGGATCTCTACGGTCGGGGCTTTCCCATCCGAGTCACACCCTGACCAAAGAAACATAGAGAATAAAAGGATCTCTACGGTCTCCAAGACACCCAAGTTCCAGCCGAGAAATGAGAGCTGTAAACAGTCGAGGTTCCAATTCTCACGTTTGCAGTCTATTGAAAAAAAAAAGAAGGTAAATGTCATCATGACAATTCCACAGTAGCCTGCCAAGTGGCTCAGCGGTCTAAAGGCACTGCATCTCAGTGCAAGAGGTGTCACTACAGTCCCTGGTTCAAATCCAGGCTGTATCACATCCGGCCGTGATTGGGAGTCCAATAGGGTGGTGCACAATTGGCCCAGTGTCATCTTGGGTTTAGCTGGGGTAGGAATTTGTTCCTTCCTAGTTATTAAATAAAGGTAAAAAAATATTTATATTTAAAAAGTGCAATATTGTTTTGCTATTCAACAGATATATTGACACTATCAATTGAATGCATTCAGTTGTACAACTGACTAGCTATCCCCCTTCCCCTTCATAGGTCATAAGGAATTATAAATGAGGGCTAACAGATCATTTGACCATTTCGAGCGGCTGGGTAGCCTAGTGGTTAGAGCGTTGGACTAGTAACCGGAAGATTGCAAGTTCAAACCTGACAAGGTGCAAATCTGTCGTTCTGCCCCCTGAACAGGCAGTTAACCCACTGTTCCAAGGCCGTCATTGAAAATAAGAATTTGTTCTTAACTGACTTGCCTAGTTAAATAAAGGTAAAAAGTAGAATACAGCCTATATTTTGTGACTTCATAAGTGTATTTAGATCCACGTCAGTAAAAAAGACAGAATATCTTGTGGTTTCACCGTGTCAAGTAAGTCACCTAGATAGCTGCACGTCGTAGGGAGAGTGAGGAGAGATTCCACCTCTTGTGAATGAGTGAGGAGAGATTCCACCTCTTGTGAATGAGTGAGGAGAGATTCCACCTCCGTGCTGTTGAGGCCCTACCCTCCACTAAGAGGCTGAACCCTCCGTGCTGTTGAGGCCCTACCCTCCACTAAGAGGCTGAACCCTCCGTGCTGTTGAGGCCCTACCCTCCACTAAGAGGCTGAACCCCATGCTGTTGAGGCCCTACCCTCCACTAAGAGGCTGAACCCTCCGTGTTGTTGAGGCCCTACGCTCCACTAAGAGGCTGAACCCCATGCTGTTGAGGCCCTACCCTCCACTAAGAGGCTGAACCCCATGCTGTTGAGGCCCTACCCTCCACTAAGAGGCTGAACCCCATGCTGTTGAGGCCCTACCCTCCACTAAGAGGCTGAACCCTCCGTGCTGTTGAGGCCCTACCCTCCACTAAGAGGCTGAACCCTCCGTGCTGTTGAGGCCCTACCCTCCACTAAGAGGCTGAACCCTCCGTGCTGTTGAGGCCCTACCCTCCACTAAGAGGCTGAACCCCATGCTGTTGAGGCCCTACCCTCCACTAAGAGGCTGAACCCTCCGTGTTGTTGAGGCCCTACGCTCCACTAAGAGGCTGAACCCCATGCTGTTGAGGCCCTACCCTCCACTAAGAGGCTGAACCCCATGCTGTTGAGGCCCTACCCTCCACTAAGAGGCTGAACCCCATGCTGTTGAGGCCCTACCCTCCACTAAGAGGCTGAACCCTCCGTGCTGTTGAGGCCCTGCCCTCCACTAAGAGGCTGAACCCCATGCTGTTGAGGCCCTACCCTCCACTAAGAGGCTGAACCCCATGCTGTTGAGGCCCTACCCTCCACTAAGAGGCAGAACCCTCCGTGCTGTTGAGGCCCTATACTCCACTAAGAGGCTGAACCCCATGCTGTTGAGGCCCTACGCTTCACTAAGAGGCTGAACCCCATGCTGTTGAGGCCCTACCCTCCACTAAGAGGCTGAACCCCATGCTGTTGAGGCCCTATACTTCACTAAGAGGCTGAACCCCATGCTGTTGAGGCCCTACCCTCCACTAAGAGGCTGAACACCATGCTGTTGAGGCCCTATACTTCACTAAGAGGCTGAACCCTCCGTGCTGTTGAGGCCCTACCCTCCACTAAGAGGCTGAACCCCATGCTGTTGAGGCCCTACGCTTCACTAAGAGGCTGAACCCCATGCTGTTGAGGCCCTACCCTCCACTAAGAGGCTGAACCCTCCGTGCTGTTGAGGCCCTACCCTCCACTAAGAGGCTGAACCCCATGCTGTTGAGGCCCTATACTTCACTAAGAGGCTGAACCCCATGCTGTTGAGGCCCTACCCTCCACTAAGAGGCTGAACCCTCCGTGCTGTTGAGGCCCTACCCTCCACTAAGAGGCTGAACCCCATGCTGTTGAGGCCCTACGCTTCACTAAGAGGCTGAACCCCATGCTGTTGAGGCCCTACCCTCCACTAAGAGGCTGAACCCTCCGTGCTGTTGAGGCCCTACCCTCCACTAAGAGGCTGAACCCTCCGTGCTGTTGAGGCCCTACCCTCCACTAAGAGGCTGAACCCCATGCTGTTGAGGCCCTACCCTCCACTAAGAGGCTGAACCCAAAGCTGTTGAGGCCCTATACTTCACTAAGAGGCTGAACCCCATGCTGTTGAGGCCCTACCCTCCACTAAGAGGCTGAACCCTCCGTGCTGTTGAGGCCCTACCCTCCACTAAGAGGCTGAACCCCATGCTGTTGAGGCCCTACCCTCCACTAAGAGGCTCACCCTCCGTGCTGTTGAGGCCCTACCCTCCACTAAGAGGCTGAACCCTCCGTGCTGTTGAGGCCCTACCCTCCACTAAGAGGCTGAACCCCATGCTGTTGAGGCCCTACCCTCCACTAAGAGGCTGAACCCCATGCTGTTGAGGCCCTACCCTCCACTAAGAGGCTGAACCCCATGCTGTTGAGGCCCTACCCTCCACTAAGAGGCTGAACCCCATGCTGTTGAGGCCCTATACTTCACTAAGAGGCTGAACCCCATGCTGTTGAGGCCCTACCCTCCACTAAGAGGCTGAACCCTCCGTGCTGTTGAGGCCCTACCCTCCACTAAGAGGCTGAACCCCATGCTGTTGAGGCCCTACCCTCCACTAAGAGGCTGAACCCTCCGTGCTGTTGAGGCCCTACCCTCCACTAAGAGGCTGAACCCTCCGTGCTGTTGAGGCTGAACCCCATGCTGTTGAGGCCCTACCCTCCACTAAGAGGCTGAACCCTCCGTGCTGTTGAGGCCCTACCCTCCACTAAGAGGCTGAACCCCATGCTGTTGAGGCCCTATACTTCACTAAGAGGCTGAACCCCATGCTGTTGAGGCCCTATACTTCACTAAGAGGCTGAACCCCATGCTGTTGAGGCCCTATACTCCACTAAGAGGCTGAACCCCATGTTGTTGAGGCCCTATACTTCACTAAGAGGCTGAACCCCATGCTGTTGAGGCCCTATACTTCACTAAGAGGCTGAACCCCATGCTGTTGAGGCCCTACCCTCCACTAAGAGGCTGAACCCCATGCTGTTGAGGCCCTATACTTCATTAAGAGGCTGAACCCCATGCTGTTGAGGCCCTACCCTCCACTAAGAGGCTGAACCCTCCGTGCTGAGGCCCTACCTCCACTAAGAGGCTGAACCCCATGCTGTTGAGGCCCTACCCTCCACTAAGAGGCTGAACCCCATGCTGTTGAGGCCCTACCCTCCACTAAGAGGCTGAACCCCATGCTGTTGAGGCCCTATACTTCACTAAGAGGCTGAACCCCATGCTGTTGAGGCCCTACCCTCCACTAAGAGGCTGAACCCTCCATGCTGTTGAGGCCCTACCCTCCACTAAGAGGCTGAACCCTCCGTGCTGTTGAGGCCTTACCCTCCACTAAGAGGCTGAACCCTCCGTGCTGTTGAGGCCCCTTCACTAAGAGGCTGAACCCCATGCTGTTGAGGCCCTACCCTCCACTAAGAGGCTGAACCCTCCGTGCTGTTGAGGCCCTACCCTCCACTAAGAGGCTGAACCCCATGCTGTTGAGGCCCTATACTTCACTAAGAGGCTGAACCCCATGCTGTTGAGGCCCTATACTTCACTAAGAGGCTGAACCCCATGCTGTTGAGGCCCTATACTCCACTAAGAGGCTGAACCCCATGCTGTTGAGGCCCTATACTTCACTAAGAGGCTGAACCCCATGCTGTTGAGGCCCTATACTTCACTAAGAGGCTGAACCCCATGCTGTTGAGGCCCTACCCTCCACTAAGAGGCTGAACCCCATGCTGTTGAGGCCCTATACTTCACTAAGAGGCTGAACCCCATGCTGTTGAGGTCCTACCCTCCACTAAGAGGCTGAACCCTCCGTGCTGTTGAGGCCCTACCCTCCACTAAGAGGCTGAACCCCATGCTGTTGAGGCCCTACGCTTCACTAAGAGGCTGAACCCCATGCTGTTGAGGCCCTATACTTCACTAAGAGGCTGAACCCCATGCTGTTGAGGCCCTACCCTCCACTAAGAGGCTGAACCCTCTGTGTTGTTGAGGCCCTACCCTCCACTAAGAGGCTGAACCCCATGCTGTTGAGGCCCTATACTTCACTAAGAGGCTGAACCCCATGCTGTTGAGGCCCTACCCTCCACTAAGAGGCTGAACCCTCCGTGCTGTTGAGGCCCTACCCTCCACTAAGAGGCTGAACCCTCCGTGCTGTTGAGGCCCTACCCTCCACTAAGAGGCTGAACCCTCCGTGCTGTTGAGGCCCTACTCTCCACTAAGAGGCTGAACCCTCCGTGCTGTTGAGGCCCTACCCTCCACTAAGAGGCTGAACCCCATGCTGTTGAGGCCCTACCCTCCACTAAGAGGCTGAACCCCATGCTGTTGAGGCCCTACCCTCCACTAAGAGGCTGAACCCCATGCTGTTGAGGCCCTACCCTCCACTAAGAGGCTGAACCCCATGCTGTTGAGGCCCTATACTTCACTAAGAGGCTGAACCCCATGCTGTTGAGGCCCTACCCTCCACTAAGAGGCTGAACCCTCCGTGCTGTTGAGGCCCTACCCTCCACTAAGAGGCTGAACCCCATGCTGTTGAGGCCCTACCCTCCACTAAGAGGCTGAACCCTCCGTGCTGTTGAGGCCCTACCCTCCACTAAGAGGCTGAACCCTCCGTGCTGTTGAGGCCCTACGCTTCACTAAGAGGCTGAACCCCATGCTGTTGAGGCCCTACCCTCCACTAAGAGGCTGAACCCTCCGTGCTGTTGAGGCCCTACCCTCCACTAAGAGGCTGAACCCCATGCTGTTGAGGCCCTATACTTCACTAAGAGGCTGAACCCCATGCTGTTGAGGCCCTATACTTCACTAAGAGGCTGAACCCCATGCTGTTGAGGCCCTATACTCCACTAAGAGGCTGAACCCCATGTTGTTGAGGCCCTATACTTCACTAAGAGGCTGAACCCCATGCTGTTGAGGCCCTATACTTCACTAAGAGGCTGAACCCCATGCTGTTGAGGCCCTACCCTCCACTAAGAGGCTGAACCCCATGCTGTTGAGGCCCTATACTTCATTAAGAGGCTGAACCCCATGCTGTTGAGGCCCTACCCTCCACTAAGAGGCTGAACCCTCCGTGCTGTTGAGGCCCTACCCTCCACTAAGAGGCTGAACCCCATGCTGTTGAGGCCCTACCCTCCACTAAGAGGCTGAACCCCATGCTGTTGAGGCCCTACCCTCCACTAAGAGGCTGAACCCCATGCTGTTGAGGCCCTATACTTCACTAAGAGGCTGAACCCCATGCTGTTGAGGCCCTACCCTCCACTAAGAGGCTGAACCCTCCGTGCTGTTGAGGCCCTACCCTCCACTAAGAGGCTGAACCCTCCGTGCTGTTGAGGCCTTACCCTCCACTAAGAGGCTGAACCCTCCGTGCTGTTGAGGCCCTACGCTTCACTAAGAGGCTGAACCCCATGCTGTTGAGGCCCTACCCTCCACTAAGAGGCTGAACCCTCCGTGCTGTTGAGGCCCTACCCTCCACTAAGAGGCTGAACCCCATGCTGTTGAGGCCCTATACTTCACTAAGAGGCTGAACCCCATGCTGTTGAGGCCCTATACTTCACTAAGAGGCTGAACCCCATGCTGTTGAGGCCCTATACTCCACTAAGAGGCTGAACCCCCTATACTTCACTAAGAGGCTGAACCCCATGCTGTTGAGGCCCTATACTTCACTAAGAGGCTGAACCCCATGCTGTTGAGGCCCTACCCTCCACTAAGAGGCTGAACCCCATGCTGTTGAGGCCCTATACTTCACTAAGAGGCTGAACCCCATGCTGTTGAGGTCCTACCCTCCACTAAGAGGCTGAACCCTCCGTGCTGTTGAGGCCCTACCCTCCACTAAGAGGCTGAACCCCATGCTGTTGAGGCCCTACGCTTCACTAAGAGGCTGAACCCCATGCTGTTGAGGCCCTATACTTCACTAAGAGGCTGAACCCCATGCTGTTGAGGCCCTACCCTCCACTAAGAGGCTGAACCCTCTGTGTTGTTGAGGCCCTACCCTCCACTAAGAGGCTGAACCCCATGCTGTTGAGGCCCTATACTTCACTAAGAGGCTGAACCCCATGCTGTTGAGGCCCTACCCTCCACTAAGAGGCTGAACCCTCCGTGCTGTTGAGGCCCTACCCTCCACTAAGAGGCTGAACCCTCCGTGCTGTTGAGGCCCTACCCTCCACTAAGAGGCTGAACCCTCCGTGCTGTTGAGGCCCTACTCTCCACTAAGAGGCTGAACCCTCCGTGCTGTTGAGGCCCTACCCTCCACTAAGAGGCTGAACCCTCCGTGCTGTTGAGGCCCTTCCCTCCACTAAGAGGCTGAACCCTCCGTCCTGTTGAGGCCCTATACTCCACTAAGAGGCTGAACCCTCCATGCTGTTGAGGCCCTACCCTCCACTAAGAGGCTGAACCCTCCATACTGTTGAGGCCCTACGCTCCACTAAGAGGCTGAACCCCATGCTGTTGAGGCCCTATACTTCACTAAGAGGCTGAACCCCATGCTGTTGAGGCCCTACCCTCCACTAAGAGGCTGAACCCTCCATGCTGTTGAGGCCCTACGCTCCACTAAGAGGCTGAACCCCGTGCTGTTGAGGCCCTACCCTCCACTAAGAGGCTGAACCCTCCGTGCTGTTGAGGCCCTATACTTCACTAAGAGGCTGAACCCTCCGTGTTGTTGAGGCCCAGAACAGTACAGAACAATGTTGTATTCCGGCACAGAGAAAAATGGTCACGCCAATACCGGGCGCACATACAAGACCGGCCCAAAACCAGGACCCAACCAGTCCAGAAGAAAAACAAAGGGAAACGCACTACCACAAACATACACAGAGGAAAAATAAACCCTCACAAAAGAGCAGGCTTAAATAGCCCAACTAAAAACCTAAACAAGAAACAGGTGTAAACCAATAAGACAAAACCAACAGAAAAGGGAAAAGGGATCGGTGGCAGCTAGTAGACCGAGCGCCGCCCGAACAGGAAGAGGAGCCACCTGCAGTGGAAGTCGTGACAATTAAGGGCAGTGAAGACAATGAACACACTATTTTGAGATATATCACTGCTGATACATCCTATTCTAATCTCATTTCTGATTGAACCTTTATTTAACCTTTATTTAACTAGGCCAGTCAGTTAAGATAGGACCTGAGCCCTAGGACCATGCCTCAGGACTACCTGACATGATGACTCCTTGCTGTCCCCAGTCCACCTGGCCGTGCTGCTGCTCCAGTTTCAACTGTTCTGCCTTATTATTAGTGGACCATGCTGGTCATTTATGAACATTTGAACATCTTGGTCATGTTCTGTTATAATCTCCACCCGGCACAGCCAGAAGAGGACTGGCCACCCCACATAGCCTGGTTCCTCTCTAGGTTTCTTCCTAGGTTTTGGCCTTTCTAGGGAGTTTTTCCTAGCCAAGCAACCTGCATTGCTTGCTGTTTGGGGTTTTAGGCTGGGTTTCTGTACAGCACTTTGAGATATCAGCTGATGTACGAAGGGCTATATAAATAAATTTGATTTGATTTTGAGTTCAGTACAAATTCTTATTTTACAATGACGGCCTACAGAAAGGTCGTGACTGGGAAGACTAGGGAAAAACTGGAGCACAGGGCACACGCTGGTAGGACAGAAAACGCAGGTATACATACACACGGGATAATGGGGGAAGATGGGAGACACCTCGTGGGGGGGTAGAGACAAGCACAAAGACAGGTGTAACAGATCAGGGTGTGACAAGTCTTGAGTGAATAACCCAAAAAAATCCAACGTTTGTATGTGCAATAGGTTATAAAAAAGTATAAACAATTTAACGTGACCTTACGGTGATGTCACAATGAAGTGAGACCACATGACTGGTTCATTATTTACATTCTTTAATTCAAGTTCTCCCTGTGCACGTCTCGCTGTGCACGTCTCCCTGTGCACGTCTCCCTGTACACCTCTCCCTGTAGACGTCTCCCTGTGCACGTCTCCCTGTGCACGTCTCCCTGTGCACGTCTCCCTGTGCACGTCTCCCTGTAGACGTCTCCCTGTGCACGTCTCCCTGTGCACGTCTCCCTGTGCACGTCTCCCTGTGCACGTCTCCCTGTGCACGTCTCCCTGTGCACGTCTCCCTGTGCACCTCTCCCTGTGCACGTCTCCCTGTGCACCTCTCCCTGTGCACGTCTCCCTGTGCACGTCTCCCTGTGCACGTCTCCCTGTGCACGTCTCCCTGTGCACGTCTCCCTGTGCACGTCTCCCTGTGCACGTCTCCCTGTACACCTCTCCCTGTGCACGTCTCCCTGTGCACGTCTCCCTGTGCACGTCTCCCTGTGCACGTCTCCCTGTGCACGTCTCCCTGTACACACAAAAACAACCCCAATATGAATGAAGAAAAGATCCATGGAAGGGTGATCCAAAGGGGAATGTTAGTTGATGGTATCTACACAGTGAAAAACATAGCCAAATTTGGCTTTGTATTCACACACATCCATTCCCTGCTCTCAAGCAAGAGGGCTGAGCTCATTACATCCCCCATGGTCTTAATATCTTTAATATATTATGTTTTGACCAGTTCAAAACCAGGCTGAAACTCTCCCCAAAATAATCTTTAGCAACAGGATCATATCGCCCTTTCAGGTTGCAATGTGTTTTAAACATCAAGAAATAAAACTGTGGCTTAACTGGGACCACTGCGGGTTAACTGAGACCTCTGTGGGTTAACTGAGACCTCTGTGGGTTAACTGAGACCTCTGCGGGTTAACTGAGACCTCTGCGGGTTAACTGAGACCTCTGTGGGTTAACTGAGACCTCTGCGGGTTAACTGAAACCTCTGTGGGTTAACTGAGACCTCTGTGGATTAACTGAGACCTCTGAGGGTTAACTGAGAGCTCTGTGGGTTAACTGAGACCTCTGTGGATTAACTGAGATCTCTGTGGATTAACTGAGACCTCTGAGGGTTAACTGAGAGCTCTGTGGGTTAACTGAGACCCCTGTGGGTTAACTGAAACCTCTGTGGGTTAACTGAGACCTCTGTGGGTTAACTGAGACCTCTGTGGGTTAACTGAGACCTCTGTGGGTTAACTGAGAGCTATTCTTTGTTTTTCAAGGAACGGCCTTGCATGTACTGTAAGTCCATCTCTCGTGAGGTATAAGCTAAAATATCTGCTGTGCAGAAACTATTCCACAATGGGTGGTGCCACATACAGCGCCTTGCAAAGGGATTCATCCCACTTTGCGTTTTTCCTATTTTGTTGCATCACAACCTGTAATTTAAATAGTATTTTTATTTGGATTTCATGTAATGGACAGACACAAGATAGTCCAAATTGGTGAAGTGAAATGAAAAAAATTACTTGTTTCAAAAACATTAAAACAGAAAAGTGGTGTGTGCATATGTATTCACCCCCTTTGCTATGAAGCCCCTAAATAAGATCTGGTGCAACCAATTACCTTCAGAAGTCACATAATTAGTTAAATAAAGTCCACCTGTGTGCAATCTAAGTGTCACATGATCTCAGTATATATACACCTGTTCTGAAAGGCCCCAGAGTCTGCAACACCACTAAAGCAAGCGGCACCATGAAGACTAATGAGCTCTCCAAACAGGTCAGGGACAAAGTTGTGGAGAAGTACAGACCAGGATTGGGTTATTAAAAAAGATCTAAAACTTTTAACATCCCATGGAACACCATTAAATCCATTATTAAAGAATTTAAAGAATATGGCACCACAACAAACCTGCCAAGAGAGAGAGAGAGAGGGCCGCCCACCAAAACTCACGGACCAGGCAAGGCGGGCATTAATCAGAGAGGCAACAAAGAGACCAAAGATAACCCTGAAGGAGCTACAAAGCTCCACAGCGGAGATTGGAGTATCTGTCTGTAGGACCACCTTAAGCCGTACACTCCACAGAGCTGGGCTTTATGAAAGACTGGCCAGAAAAATGCCATTGCTTAAAAGCGGGACACCTGTCGACAACTCCCGGTGAAATTGGAGGGCGCGCAATTCAAAAAAATGATCATAAAAAATATAGGTATTAAACATTTAGCTACATACAGGTGTCTTATATCAGTTGACTCTGTACCGGTACCCCCTGTATATAGCCTCCACATTGACTCTGTACCGTAACACCCTGTATATAGACTCCACATTGACTCTGTACCGGTACCTCCTGTATATAGCCTCCACATTGAC
The DNA here is from genome assembly GCF_034236695.1 of Oncorhynchus nerka. Classification (NCBI taxonomy): domain Eukaryota; kingdom Metazoa; phylum Chordata; class Actinopteri; order Salmoniformes; family Salmonidae; genus Oncorhynchus; species Oncorhynchus nerka. The sequence goes on from NC_088402.1 coordinate 7,353,860, forward strand.
TCTGTACCGTAATACCCTGTATATAGCCTCCACATTGACTCTGTACCGGTACCCCCTGTATATAGCCTCCACATTGACTCTGTACCGGTGCCCCCTGTATATAGCCTCCACATTGACTCTGTACCGTAACACCCTGTATATAGCCTCCACATTGACTCTGTACCGGTACCCCCTGTATATAGCCTCCACATTGACTCTGTACCGTAACACCCTGTATATAGCCTCCACATTGACTCTGTACCGTAACACCCTGTATATAGCCTCCACATTGACTCTGTACCGTAACACCCTGTATATAACCTCCACATTGACTCTGTACCGTAACACCCTGTATATAGCCTCCACATTGACTCTGTACCGTAACACCCTGTATATAGCCTCCACATTGACTCTGTACCGGTACCCCCTGTATATAGCCTCCATATTGACTCTGTACCGTAACACCCTGTATATAGCCTCCACATTGACTCTGTACCGTAACACCCTGTATATAGCCTCCACATTGACTCTGTACCGTAACACCCTGTATATAGCCTCCACATTGACTCTGTACCGGTACCCCTGTATATAGCCTCCATATTGACTCTGTACCGTAACACCCTGTATATAGACTCCACATTGACTCTGTACCGTAACACCCTGTATATAGCCTCCACATTGACTCTGTACCGTAACACCCTGTATATAGACTCCACATTGACTCTGTACCGTAACACCCTGTATATAGCCTCCACATTGACTCTGTACCGGTACCCCCTGTATATAGCCTCCACATTGACTCTGTACCGGTACCCCCTGTATATAGCCTCCATATTGACACTGTACCGGTACCCCCTGTATATAGCCTCCACATTGACACTGTACCGGTACCCCCTGTATATAGCCTCCACATTGACTCTGTACCGTAACACCCCGTATATAGCCTCCACATTGACTCTGTACTGTAACACCCTGTATATAGCCTCCACATTGACTCTGTACCGTAACACCCTGTATATAGACTCCACATTGACTCTGTACCGGTACCCCCTGTATATAGCCTCCATATTGACTCTGTACCGTAACACCCTGTATATAGACTCCACATTGACTCTGTACCGTAACACCCTGTATATAGCCTCCACATTGACTCTGTACCGTAACACCCTGTATATAGCCTCCATATTGACTCTGTACCGTAACACCCTGTATATAGACTCCACATTGACTCTGTACCGTAACACCCTGTATATAGCCTCCACATTGACTCTGTACCGGTACCCCCTGTATATAGCCTCCACATTGACTCTGTACCGGTACCCCCTGTATATAGCCTCCACATTGACACTGTACCGGTACCCCCTGTATATAGCCTCCACATTGACACTGTACCGGTACCCCCTGTATATAGCCTCCACATTGACTCTGTACCGTAACACCCCGTATATAGCCTCCACATTGACTCTGTACTGTAACACCCTGTATATAGCCTCCATATTGACTCTGTACCGGTACCCCCTGTATATAGCCTCCACATTGACTCTGTACCGGTACCCCCTGTATATATCCTCCACATTGACTCTGTACCGGTACCCCCTGTATATAGCCTCCACATTGACTCTGTACCGTAACACCCTGTATATAGCCTCCACATTGACTCTGTACTGTAACACCCTGTATATAGCCTCCATATTGACTCTGTACCGGTACCCCCTGTATATAGCCTCCACATTGACTCTGTACCGTAACACCCTGTATATAGCCTCCACATTGACTCTGTACCGGTACCCCCTGTATATAGCCTCCACATTGACTCTGTACCGTAACACCCTGTATATAGCCTCCACATTGACTCTGTACCGGTACCCCCTGTATATAGCCTCCACATTGACTCTGTACCGGTACCCCCTGTATATAGCCTCCACATTGACTCTGTACCGGTACCCCCTGTATATAGCCTCCACATTGACTCTGTACCGGTACCCCCTGTATATAGCCTCCACATTGACTCTGTACCGGTACCCCCTGTATATAGCCTCCACATTGACTCTGTACCGGTACACCCCTGTATATAGCCTCCACATTGACTCTGTACCGGTACCCCCTGTATATAGCCTCCACATTGACTCTGTACCGGTACCCCCTGTATATAGCCTCCACATTGACTCTGTACCGTAACACCCTGTATATAGCCTCCACATTGACTCTGTACCGGTACCCCCTGTATATAGCCTCCACATTGACTCTGTACCGTAACACCCTGTATATAGCCTCCACATTGACTCTGTACCGTAACACCCTGTATATAGCCTCCACATTGACTCTGTACCCCTTGTATATAGCCTCCACATTGACTCTGTACCGGTAACCCTGTATATAGCCTCCACATTGACTCTGTACCGTAACACCCTGTATATAGCCTCCACATTGACTCTGTACCGTACACCCTGTATATAGCCTCCACATTGACTCTGTACCGGTACCCCTGTATATAGCCTCCACATTGACTCTGTACCGTAACACCCTGTATATAGCCTCCACATTGACTCTGTACCGTAACACCCTGTATATAGCCTCCACATTGACTCTGTACCGTAACACCCTGTATATAGCCTCCACATTGACTCTGTACCGGTACCCCTGTATATAGCCTCCATATTGACTCTGTACCGTAACACCCTGTATATAGACTCCACATTGACTCTGTACCGTAACACCCTGTATATAGCCTCCACATTGACTCTGTACCGTAACACCCTGTATATAGACTCCACATTGACTCTGTACCGTAACACCCTGTATATAGCCTCCACATTGACTCTGTACCGTAACACCCTGTATATAGCCTCCACATTGACTCTGTACCGTAACACCCTGTATATAGCCTCCACATTGACTCTGTACCGGTACCCCCTGTATATAGCCTCCACATTGACTCTGTACCGGTACCCCCTGTATATAGCCTCCACATTGACTCTGTACCGTAACACCCTGTATATAGCCTCCACATTGACTCTGTACCGGTAACACCCTGTATATAGCCTCCACATTGACTCTGTACCGTAACACCCTGTATATAGCCTCCACATTGACTCTGTACCGGTACCCCCTGTATATAGCCTCCATATTGACTCTGTACCGTAACACCCTGTATATAGACTCCACATTGACTCTGTACCGTAACACCCTGTATATAGCCTCCACATTGACTCTGTACCGTAACACCCTGTATATAGCCTCCACATTGACTCTGTACCGTAACACCCTGTATATAGCCTCCACATTGACTCTGTACCGTAACACCCTGTATATAGCCTCCACATTGACTCTGTACCGTAACACCCTGTATATAGCCTCCACATTGACTCTGTACCGTAACACCCTGTATATAGCCTCCACATTGACTCTGTACCGGTACCCCCTGTATATAGCCTCCACATTGACTCTGTACCGGTACCCCTGTATATAGCCTCCACATTGACTCTGTACCGGTACCCCTGTATATAGCCTCCACATTGACTCTGTACCGGTACCCCCTGTATATAGCCTCCACATTGACTCTGTACCGTAACACCCCGTATATAGCCTCCACATTGACTCTGTACTGTAACACCCTGTATATAGCCTCCATATTGACTCTGTACCGGTACCCCCTGTATATAGCCTCCACATTGACTCTGTACCGGAACACCCTGTATATATCCTCCACATTGACTCTGTACCGGTACCCCTGTATATAGCCTCCACATTGACTCTGTACCGTAACACCCTGTATATAGCCTCCACATTGACTCTGTACCGTAACACCCTGTATATAGCCTCCACATTGACTCTGTACCGGTACCCCTGTATATAGCCTCCACATTGACTCTGTACCGTAACACCCTGTATATAGCCTCCACATTGACTCTGTACCGTACCCCTGTATATAGCCTCCACATTGACTCTGTACCGTACCCCCTGTATATAGCCTCCACATTGACTCTGTACCGGTAACCCCTGTATATAGCCTCCACATTGACTCTGTACCGTAACACCCTGTATATAGCCTCCACATTGACTCTGTACCGTAACACCCTGTATATAGCCTCCACATTGACTCTGTACCGTACCCCTGTATATAGCCTCCACATTGACTCTGTACCGTAACACCCTGTATATAGCCTCCACATTGACTCTGTACCGTAACACCCTGTATATAGCCTCCACATTGACTCTGTACCGGTACCCCTGTATATAGCCTCCACATTGACTCTGTACCGGTACCCCTGTATATAGCCTCCACATTGACTCTGTACCGTAACACCCTGTATATAGCCTCCACATTGACTCTGTACCGTAACACCCCCTGTATATAGCCTCCACATTGACTCTGTACCGTAACACCCTGTATATAGCCTCCACATTGACTCTGTACCGTAACACCCTGTATATAGCCTCCACATTGACTCTGTACCGTAACACCCTGTATATAGCCTCCACATTGACTCTGTACCGTAACACCCTGTATATAGCCTCCACATTGACTCTGTACCGTAACACCCTGTATATAGCCTCCACATTGACTCTGTACCGGTACCCCCTGTATATAGCCTCCACATTGACTCTGTACCGTAACACCCTGTATATAGCCTCCACATTGACTCTGTACCGTAACACCCTGTATATAGCCTCCACATTGACTCTGTACCGGTACCCCCTGTATATAGCCTCCACATTGACTCTGTACCGGTACCCCCTGTATATAGCCTCCACATTGACTCTGTACCGGTACCCCCTGTATATAGCCTCCACATTGACTCTGTACCGTAACACCCCGTATATAGCCTCCACATTGACTCTGTACTGTAACACCCTGTATATAGCCTCCATATTGACTCTGTACCGGTACCCCCTGTATATAGCCTCCACATTGACTCTGTACCGTAACACCCTGTATATAGCCTCCACATTGACTCTGTACCGGTACCCCCTGTATATAGCCTCCACATTGACTCTGTACCGTAACACCCTGTATATAGCCTCCACATTGACTCTGTACCGTAACACCCTGTATATAGCCTCCACATTGACTCTGTACCGGTACCCCCTGTATATAGCCTCCACATTGACTCTGTACCGGTACCCCCTGTATATAGCCTCCACATTGACTCTGTACCGGTACCCCTGTATATAGCCTCCACATTGACTCTGTACCGGTACCCCCTGTATATATCCTCCACATTGACTCTGTACCGGTACCCCCTGTATATAGCCTCCACATTGACTCTGTACCGGTACCCCCTGTATATAGCCTCCACATTGACACTGTACCGGTACCCCTGTATATAGCCTCCACATTGACTCTGTACCGGTATCCCCTGTATATAGCCTCCACATTGACTCTGTACCGGTACCCCCTGTATATAGCCTCCACATTGACTCTGTACCGTAACACCCCGTATATAGCCTCCACATTGACTCTGTACTGTAACACCCTGTATATAGCCTCCATATTGAATCTGTACCGGTACCCCCTGTATATAGCCTCCACATTGACTCTGTACCGTAACACCCTGTATATAGCCTCCACATTGACTCTGTACCGTACCCCTGTATATAGCCTCCACATTGACTCTGTACCGTAACCCCTGTATATAGCCTCCACATTGACTCTGTACCGTACCCCTGTATATAGCCTCCACATTGACTCTGTACCGGTACCCCTGTATATAGCCTCCACATTGACTCTGTACCGGTACCCCCTGTATATAGCCTCCACATTGACACTGTACCGGTACCCCCTGTATATAGCCTCCACATTGACACTGTACCGGTACCCCCTGTATATAGCCTCCACATTGACTCTGTACCGGTACCCCCTGTATATAGCCTCCACATTGACTCTGTACCGGTACCCCCTGTATATAGCCTCCACATTGACTCTGTACCGGTACCCCCTCTATATAGCCTCCACATTGACTCTGTACCGGTACCCCCTGTATATATCCTCCACATTGACTCTGTACCGGTACCCCCTGTATATATCCTCCACATTGACTCTGTACCGTAACACCCTGTATATAGGCTCCACATTGACTCTGTACCGGTACCCCCTGTATATAGCCTCCATATTGACTCTGTACCGTAACACCCTGTATATAGACTCCACATTGACTCTGTACCGTAATACCCTGTATAAAGCCTCCACATTGACTCTGTACCGGTACCCCCTGTATATAGCCTCCATATTGACTCTGTACCGTAACACCCTGTATATAGACTCCACATTGACTCTGTACCAGTACCCCTGTATATAGCTCCACATTGACTCTGTACCGGTACCCCCTGTATATAGCCTCCACATTGACTCTGTACCGGTACCCCCTGTATATAGCCTCCACATTGACTCTGTACCGTACCCCTGTATATAGCCTCCACATTGACACTGTACCGGTAACCCCCTGTATATAGCCTCCACATTGACTCTGTACCGTAACACCCGTATATAGCCTCCACATTGACTCTGTACTGTAACACCCTGTATATAGCCTCCATATTGACTCTGTACCGGTACCCCTGTATATAGCCTCCACATTGACTCTGTACCGGTACCCCTGTATATAGCCTCCACATTGACTCTGTACCGGTACCCCTGTATATAGCCTCCACATTGACTCTGTACCGTAACACCCTGTATATAGCCTCCACATTGACTCTGTACCGGTACCCCTGTATATAGCCTCCACATTGACTCTGTACCGTAACACCCTGTATATAGCCTCCACATTGACTCTGTACCGGTACCCCCTGTATATAGCCTCCACATTGACTCTGTACCGGTACCCCTGTATATAGCCTCCACATTGACTCTGTACCGTAACCCCCTGTATATATCCTCCACATTGACTCTGTACCGGTACCCCTGTATATAGCCTCCACATTGACTCTGTACCGGTACCCCTGTATATAGCCTCCACATTGACACTGTACCGGTACCCCTGTATATAGCCTCCACATTGACTCTGTACCGTATCCCCTGTATATAGCCTCCACATTGACTCTGTACCGTACCCCCTGTATATAGCCTCCACATTGACTCTGTACCGTAACACCCCTGTATATAGCCTCCACATTGACTCTGTACCGGTAACCCCTGTATATAGCCTCCACATTGACTCTGTACCGTAACACCCTGTATATAGCCTCCACATTGACTCTGTACCGTAACACCCTGTATATAGCCTCCACATTGACTCTGTACCGGTACCCCCTGTATATAGCCTCCACATTGACACTGTACCGGTACCCACTGTATATAGCCTCCACATTGACTCTGTACCGGTATCCCCTGTATATAGCCTCCACATTGACTCTGTACCGGTACCCCCTGTATATAGCCTCCACATTGACTCTGTACCGTAACACCCCGTATATAGCCTCCACATTGACTCTGTACTGTAACACCCTGTATATAGCCTCCATATTGAATCTGTACCGGTACCCCCTGTATATAGCCTCCACATTGACTCTGTACCGTAACACCCTGTATATAGCCTCCACATTGACTCTGTACCGGTACCCCCTGTATATAGCCTCCACATTGACTCTGTACCGGTACCCCCTGTATATAGCCTCCACATTGACTCTGTACCGGTACCCCCTGTATATATCCTCCACATTGACTCTGTACCGGTACCCCCTGTATATAGCCTCCACATTGACTCTGTACCGGTACCCCCTGTATATAGCCTCCACATTGACACTGTACCGGTACCCCCTGTATATAGCCTCCACATTGACACTGTACCGGTACCCCCTGTATATAGCCTCCACATTGACTCTGTACCGGTATCCCCTGTATATAGCCTCCACATTGACTCTGTACCGGTACCCCCTGTATATAGCCTCCACATTGACTCTGTACCGGTACCCCCTCTATATAGCCTCCACATTGACTCTGTACCGGTACCCCCTGTATATATCCTCCACATTGACTCTGTACCGGTACCCCCTGTATATATCCTCCACATTGACTCTGTACCGTAACACCCTGTATATAGGCTCCACATTGACTCTGTACCGGTACCCCCTGTATATAGCCTCCATATTGGCTCTGTACCGTAACACCCTGTATATAGACTCCACATTGACTCTGTACCGTAATACCCTGTATAAAGCCTCCATATTGACTCTGTACCGGTACCCCCTGTATATAGCCTCCATATTGACTCTGTACCGTAACACCCTGTATATAGACTCCACATTGACTCTGTACCAGTACCCCCTGTATATAGGCTCCACATTGACTCTGTACCGGTACCCCCTGTATATAGCCTCCACATTGACTCTGTACCGGTACCCCCTGTATATAGCCTCCACATTGACTCTGTACCGGTACCCCCTGTATATAGCCTCCACATTGACACTGTACCGGTACCCCCTGTATATAGCCTCCACATTGACTCTGTACCGTAACACCCCGTATATAGCCTCCACATTGACTCTGTACTGTAACACCCTGTATATAGCCTCCATATTGACTCTGTACCGGTACCCCCTGTATATAGCCTCCACATTGACTCTGTACCGGTACCCCTGTATATAGCCTCCACATTGACTCTGTACCGTACCCCCTGTATATAGCCTCCACATTGACTCTGTACCGTAACACCCTGTATATAGCCTCCACATTGACTCTGTACCGGTACCCCTGTATATAGCTCTACATTGACTCTGTACCGTAACACCCTGTATATAGCCTCCACATTGACTCTGTACCGGTACCCCCTGTATATAGCCTCCACATTGACTCTGTACCGGTACCCCCTGTATATAGCCTCCACATTGACTCTGTACCGGTACCCCTGTATATATCCTCCACATTGACTCTGTACCGGTACCCCTGTATATAGCCTCCACATTGACTCTGTACCGGTACCCCTGTATATAGCCTCCACATTGACACTGTACCGGTACCCCCTGTATATAGCCTCCACATTGACTCTGTACCGGTATCCCTGTATATAGCCTCCACATTGACTCTGTACCGGTACCCCTGTATATAGCCTCCACATTGACTCTGTACCGTAACACCCCGTATATAGCCTCCACATTGACTCTGTACCGGTACCCCCTGTATATATCCTCCACATTGACTCTGTACCGGTACCCCCTGTATATAGCCTCCACATTGACTCTGTACCGTAACACCCTGTATATAGCCTCCACATTGACTCTGTACCGGTACCCCCTGTATATAGCCTCCACATTGACTCTGTACCGTACCCCTGTATATAGCTCCACATTGACTCTGTACCGTAACACCCTGTATATAGCCTCCACATTGACTCTGTACCGTAACACCCTGTATATAGCCTCCACATTGACTCTGTACCGTAGCACCCTGTATATAGCCTCCACATTGACTCTGTACCGGTACCCCCTGTATATAGCCTCCATATTGACTCTGTACCGTAACACCCTGTATATAGACTCCACATTGACTCTGTACCGTAACACCCTGTATATAGCCTCCACATTGACTCTGTACCGTAACACCCTGTATATAGCCTCCACATTGACTCTGTACCGTAACACCCTGTATATAGACTCCACATTGACTCTGTGTACCCCTGTATATAGCCTCCACATTGACTCTGTACCCCTGTATATAGCCTCCACATTGACTCTGTACCGGTAACCCCTGTATATAGCCTCCACATTGACTCTGTACCGTACCCCTGTATATAGCCTCCACATTGACTCTGTACCGTACCCTGTATATAGCCTCCACATTGACTCTGTACCGTAACACCCTGTATATAGCCTCCACATTGACTCTGTACCTGTACCCCTGTATATAGCCTCCATATTGACTCTGTACCGTAACACCCTGTATATAGCCTCCACATTGACTCTGTACCAGTACACCCTGTATATAGCCTCCACATTGACTCTGTACCGGTACCCCTGTATATAGCCTCCACATTGACTCTGTACCGTAACACCCTGTATATAGCCTCCACATTGACTCTGTACCGGTACCCCTGTATATAGCCTCCACATTGACTCTGTACCGTACACCCTGTATATAGCCTCCACATTGACTCTGTACCGGTACCCCTGTATATAGCCTCCACATTGACTCTGTACCGGTACCCCCTGTATATAGCCTCCACATTGACACTGTACCGGTACCCCTGTATATAGCCTCCACATTGACTCTGTACCGGTATCCCCTGTATATAGCCTCCACATTGACTCTGTACCGGTATCCCCTGTATATAGCCTCCACATTGACTCTGTACCGGTACCCCTGTATATAGCCTCCACATTGACTCTGTACCGTAACACCCTGTATATAGCCTCCACATTGACTCTGTACCGGTAACCCCTGTATATAGCCTCCACATTGACTCTGTACCGGTACCCCTGTATATAGCCTCCACATTGACTCTGTACCGTAACACCCTGTATATAGCCTCCACATTGACTCTGTACCGGTAACCCCTGTATATAGCCTCCACATTGACTCTGTACTGTAACACCCTGTATATAGCCTCCACATTGACTCTGTACCGGTACCCCTGTATATAGCCTCCACATTGACTCTGTACCGGTACCCCTGTATATAGCCTCCACATTGACTCTGTACCGGTACCCCCTGTATATATCCTCCACATTGACTCTGTACCGGTACCCCTGTATATAGCCTCCACATTGACTCTGTACCGGTACCCCTGTATATAGCCTCCACATTGACTCTGTACCGGTACCCCTGTATATAGCCTCCACATTGACTCTGTACCGGTATGCCCCCTGTATATAGCCTCCACATTGACTCTGTACCGGTACCCCCTGTATATAGCCTCCACATTGACTCTGTACCGTAACACCCTGTATATAGACTCCACATTGACTCTGTACCAGTACCCCTGTATATAGCCTCCACATTGACTCTGTACCGGTACCCCCTGTATATAGCCTCCACATTGACTCTGTACCGTACCCCTGTATATAGCCTCCACATTGACTCTGTACCGGTACCCCTGTATATAGCCTCCACATTGACTCTGTACCGTAACACCCTGTATATAGCCTCCACATTGACTCTGTACCGGTATCCCCTGTATATAGCCTCCACATTGACTCTGTACCGGTACCCCCTGTATATAGCCTCCACATTGACTCTGTACCGTAACACCTGTATATAGCCTCCACATTGACTCTGTACCTGTAACACCCTGTATATAGCCTCCACATTGAATCTGTACCGGTACCCCTGTATATAGCCTCCACATTGACTCTGTACCGTACCCCTGTATATACCATTGTCTGTACCGGGTGCCCTGTATATAGCCTCCACATTGACTCTGTACCGTACCCCTGTATATAGCCTCCATATTGACTCTGTACCGGTACCCCCTGTATATAGCCTCCACATTGACTCTGTACCGTAACCCCTGTATATATCCTCCACATTGACTCTGTACCGTACCCCCTGTATATAGCCTCCACATTGACTCTGTACCGTAACACCCTGTATATAGCCTCCACATTGACTCTGTACCGGTATCCCCTGTATATAGCCTCCACATTGACTCTGTACCGGTACCCCTGTATATAGCCTCCACATTGACACTGTACCGGTATCCCTGTATATAGCCTCCACATTGACACTGTACCGGTACCCCTGTATATAGCCTCCACATTGACTCTGTACCGGTAACCCCCTCTATATAGCCTCCACATTGACTCTGTACTGTAACACCCTGTATATAGCCTCCATATTGACTCTGTACCGGTACCCCTGTATATAGCCTCCACATTGACTCTGTACCGTAAACACCCTGTATATAGCTCCACATTGACTCTGTACCGGTACCCTGTATATAGCCTCCATATTGGCTCTGTACCGTAACACCCTGTATATAGACTCCACATTGACTCTGTACCGTAATACCCTGTATATAGCCTCCACATTGACTCTGTACCGGTACCCCTGTATATAGCTCCACATTGACTCTGTACCGTAACACCCTGTATATATCCTCCACATTGACTCTGTACCAGTACCCCTGTATATAGCCTCCACATTGACTCTGTACCGGTACCCCTGTATATAGCTCCACATTGACACTGTACCGGTACCCCCTGTATATAGCCTCCACATTGACACTGTACCGGTATCCCCTGTATATAGCCTCCACATTGACTCTGTACCGTACCCCTGTATATAGCCTCCACATTGACTCTGTACCGTAACACCCGTATATAGCCTCCACATTGACTCTGTACTGTAACACCCTGTATATAGCCTCCATATTGACTCTGTACCGGTACCCCTGTATATAGCCTCCACATTGACTCTCTGTACCGTAACACCCTGTATATAGCCTCCACATTGACTCTGTACCGGTACCCCTGTATATAGCCTCCACATTGACTCTGTACCGTAACACCCTGTATATAGCCTCCACATTGACTCTGTACCGGTACCCCTGTATATAGCCTCCACATTGACTCTGTACCGTACCCCTGTATATAGCCTCCACATTGACTCTGTACCGGTACCCCTGTATAGGGCCTCCACATTGACTCTGTACCGGTACCCCCTGTATATAGCCTCCACATTGACTCTGTACCGGTACCCCTGTATATAGCCTCCACATTGACACTGTACCGGTATCCCCTGTATATAGCCTCCACATTGACTCTGTACCGGTACCCCTGTATATAGCCTCCACATTGACTCTGTACCGTAACCCCCGTATATAGCCTCCACATTGACTCTGTACTGTATCACCCTGTATATAGCCTCCATATTGAATCTGTACCGGTACCCCTGTATATAGCCTCCACATTGACTCTGTACCGTAACACCCTGTATATAGCCTCCACATTGACTCTGTACCGGTACCCCTGTATATAGCCTCCACATTGACTCTGTACCGGTACCCCTGTATATAGCTCCACATTGACTCTGTACCGGTACCCTGTATATAGCCTCCACATTGACTCTGTACCGGTACACCCTGTATATAGCCTCCACATTGACTCTGTACCGGTACCCCTGTATATAGCCTCCACATTGACACTGTACCGTAACACCCTGTATATAGCCTCCACATTGACACTGTACCGTAACACCTGTATATAGCCTCCACATTGACTCTGTACCGGTAGCACCCTGTATATAGCCTCCACATTGACTCTGTACCGGTACCCCTGTATATAGCCTCCACATTGACTCTGTACCGTACACCCCTGTATATAGACTCCACATTGACTCTGTACCGGTACACCCTGTATATATCCTCCACATTGACTCTGTACCGTACACCCTGTATATAGCCTCCACATTGCCTCTGTACCGTAACACCCTGTATATAGGCTCCACATTGACTCTGTACCGGTACCCCTGTATATAGCCTCCATATTGACTCTGTACCGTACCCCTGTATATAGACTCCACATTGACTCTGTACCGTAAATACCCTGTATAAAGCCTCCACATTGACTCTGTACCGTACCCCTGTATATAGCCTCCATATTGACTCTGTACCGTAACACCCTGTATATAGACTCCACATTGACTCTGTACCAACACCCTGTATATAGCCTCCACATTGACTCTGTACCGGTACCCTGTATATAGCCTCCACATTGACTCTGTACCGTAACACCCTGTATATAGCTCCACATTGACTCTGTACCGGTACCCCTGTATATAGCCTCCACATTGACTCTGTACCGTAACACCCTGTATATAGCCTCCACATTGACTCTGTACCGGTACCCCCTGTATATAGCCTCCACATTGACACTGTACCGGTACCCCTGTATATAGCCTCCACATTGACACTGTACCGGTACCCCTGTATATAGCCTCCACATTGACTCTGTACCGGTACCCCTGTATATAGCCTCCACATTGACTCTGTACCGGTACCCCTGTATATAGCCTCCACATTGACTCTGTACCGGTACTCCCCTATATAGCCTCCACATTGACACTGTACCGGTACCCCTGTATATAGCCTCCACATTGACTCTGTACCGGTACCCTGTATATAGCCTCCACATTGACTCTGTACCGTACACCCCTGTATATAGCCTCCACATTGACTCTGTACTGTAACACCCTGTATATAGCCTCCACATTGACTCTGTACCGGTATCCCCTGTATATAGCCTCCACATTGACTCTGTACCGTAACACCCTGTATATAGCCTCCACATTGACTCTGTACCGGTACCCCCTATATAGCCTCCACATTGACTCTGTACCGTAACACCCTGTATATATAGCCTCCACATTGACTCTGTACCGGTACCCCTGTATATAGCCTCCACATTGACTCTGTACCAACACCCTGTATATAGGCTCCACATTGACTCTGTACCGGTACCCCCTGTATATAGCCTCCATATTGACTCTGTACCGTAACACCCTGTATATAGACTCCACATTGACTCTGTACCGTAATACCCTGTATAAAGCCTCCACATTGACTCTGTACCGGTACCCCCTGTATATAGCCTCCATATTGACTCTGTACCGTAACACCCTGTATATAGACTCCACATTGACTCTGTACCAGTACCCCTGTATAGCCTCCACATTGACTCTGTACCGGTACCCCCTGTATATAGCCTCCACATTGACTCTGTACCGTAACACCCTGTATATAGGCTCCACATTGACTCTGTACCGGTACCCCCTGTATATAGCCTCCATATTGACTCTGTACCGTAACACCCTGTATATAGACTCCACATTGACTCTGTACCGGTACCCCCTGTATATAGCCTCCACATTGACACTGTACCGGTACCCCCTGTATATAGCCTCCACATTGACACTGTACCGGTACCCCCTGTATATAGCCTCCACATTGACTCTGTACCGGTACCCCTGTATAGGCCTCCACATTGACTCTGTACCGTAACACCCTGTATATAGCCTCCACATTGACTCTGTACGGTAACACCTGTATATAGCCTCCACATTGACATCTGTACCGGTACCCCTGTATATAGCCTCCACATTGACTCTGTACCGGTATCCCCTGTATATAGCCTCCACATTGACTCTGTACCGGTACCCTGTATATAGCCTCCACATTGACTCTGTACCGTAACCCCTGTATATAGCCTCCACATTGACTCTGTACCGGTACCCCTGTATATATCCTCCACATTGACTCTGTACCGGTACCCCTGTATATAGCCTCCACATTGACTCTGTACCGTAACACCCTGTATATAGCCTCCACATTGACTCTGTACCGGTACCCTGTATATAGCCTCCACATTGACTCTGTACCGGTACCCCTGTATATAGCCTCCACATTGACTCTGTACCGTAACACCCTGTATATAGCCTCCACATTGACTCTGTACCGGTACCCCTGTATATAGCCTCCACATTGACTCTGTACCGTAAACCCCGTATATAGCCTCCACATTGACTCTGTACCGGTACCCCCTGTATATATCCTCCATATTGACTCTGTACCGTAACCCCTGTATATAGCCTCCACATTGACTCTGTACCGTAACACCCTGTATATAGGCTCCACATTGACTCTGTACCGTAACACCCTGTATATAGCCTCCACATTGACTCTGTACCGTAACACCCTGTATATAGCTCCACATTGACTCTGTACCGGTACCCTGTATATAGCTCCACATTGACTCTGTACCGGTACCCCTGTATATAGCCTCCACATTGACTCTGTACCGTAAACACCCTGTATATAGCCTCCACATTGACTCTGTACCAGTATCCCTGTATATAGCTCCACATTGACTCTGTACCGGTACCCCTGTATATAGCCTCCACATTGACTCTGTACCGTAACACCCTGTATATAGCCTCCACATTGACTCTGTACCGGTACCCCCTGTATATAGCCTCCATATTGACTCTGTACCGTAACACCCTGTATATAGACTCCACATTGACTCTGTACCGTAACACCCTGTATATAGCCTCCACATTGACACTGTACCGGTACCCCCTGTATATAGCCTCCACATTGACTCTGTACCGTAACACCCTGTATTTAGGCTCCACATTGACTCTGTACCGGTACCCCCTGTATATAGCCTCCATATTGACTCTGTACCGGTACACCCTGTATATAGCCTCCACATTGACTCTGTACCGTAACACCCTGTATATAGGCCTCCACATTGACTCTGTACCGGTACCCCTGTATATAGCCTCCACATTGACTCTGTACCGTAACACCCTGTATATAGCCTCCACATTGACTCTGTACGGGTACCCCTGTATATAGCCTCCACATTGACTCTGTACCGGTACCCCTGTATATAGCCTCCACATTGACTCTGTACCGGTACCCCTGTATATAGCCTCCACATTGACTCTGTACCGGTACCCCTGTATATAGCCTCCACATTGACTCTGTACCGGTACCCCCTGTATATAGCCTCCACATTGACTCTGTACCGGTACCCCTGTATATAGCCTCCACATTGACTCTGTACCGGTATCCCTGTATATAGCCTCCACATTGACTCTGTACCGGTACCCCTGTATATAGCCTCCACATTGACTCTGTACCGTAACACCCTGTATATAGCCTCCACATTGACTCTGTACCGGTACCCCTGTATATAGCCTCCACATTGACTCTGTACCGTACCCTGTATATAGCCTCCACATTGACTCTGTATAGCCTCCACATTGACTCTGTACCGTAACACCCTGTATATAGCTCCACATTGACTCTGTACCGGTACCCCTGTATATATCCTCCACATTGACTCTGTACCGGTACCCCTGTATATAGCCTCCACATTGACTCTGTACCGTAACACCCTGTATATAGCCTCCACATTGACTCTGTACCGTAACACCCTGTATATAGCCTCCACATTGACTCTGTACCGTAACACCCTGTATATAGCCTCCACATTGACTCTGTACCGTAACACCCTGTATATAGCCTCCACATTGACTCTGTACCGGTACACCCTGTATATAGCCTCCATATTGACTCTGTACCGTAACACCCTGTATATAGCCTCCACATTGACTCTGTACCAGTAAACACCCTGTATATAGCCTCCACATTGACTCTGTACCGTAACACCCTGTATATAGCCTCCACATTGACTCTGTACCGTAACACCCTGTATATAGGCTCCACATTGACTCTGTACCGGTACCCCCTGTATATAGCCTCCACATTGACACTGTACCGTACCCCCTGTATATAGCCTCCACATTGACACTGTACCGGTACCCCTGTATATAGCCTCCACATTGACACTGTACCGTAACACCCTGTATATAGCCTCCACATTGACACTGTACTGTAACACCCTGTATATAGCCTCCACATTGACTCTGTACCGGTAACACCCTGTATATAGCCTCCACATTGACTCTGTACCGTACCCCCTGTATATAGCCTCCACATTGACTCTGTACCGTAACACCCTGTATATAGCCTCCACATTGACACTGTACCGGTACCCCTGTATATAGCCTCCACATTGACTCTGTACCGGTATCCCCTGTATATAGCCTCCACATTGACTCTGTACCGTACCCCCTGTATATAGCCTCCACATTGACTCTGTACCGTAACACCCTGTATATAGCCTCCACATTGACTCTGTACCGGTACCCCTGTATATAGCCTCCACATTGACACTGTACCGGTACCCCTGTATATAGCCTCCACATTGACTCTGTACCGTAACACCCTGTATATAGCCTCCACATTGACTCTGTACCGGTACCCCCTGTATATAGCCTCCACATTGACTCTGTACCGTAACACCCTGTATATAGCCTCCACATTGACTCTGTACCGTAACACCCTGTATATAGCCTCCACATTGACTCTGTACCGGTACCCCTGTATATAGCCTCCACATTGACTCTGTACCGTAACACCCTGTATATAGCCTCCACATTGACTCTGTACCGGTACCCTGTATATAGCCTCCATATTGACTCTGTACCGTAACACCCTGTATATAGACTCCACATTGACTCTGTACCGTGAACACCCTGTATATAGCCTCCACATTGACTCTGTACCGTAAACCCCTGTATATAGCCTCCACATTGACTCTGTACCGTAACACCCCTGTATATAGCCTCCACATTGACTCTGTACCGGTACCCCTGTATATAGCCTCCACATTGACTCTGTACCGGTACCCCTGTATATAGCCTCCACATTGACACTGTACTGGTACCCCTGTATATAGCCTCCACATTGACACTGTACCGGTATCCCCTGTATATAGCCTCCACATTGACTCTGTACCGTAACACCCCGTATATAGCCTCCACATTGACTCTGTACTGTAACACCCTGTATATAGCCTCCACATTGACTCTGTACCGTAACACCCTGTATATAGCCTCCACATTGACTCTGTACCGTACCCCTGTATATAGCCTCCACATTGACTCTGTACCGTAACCCCTGTATATAGCCTCCACATTGACTCTGTACCGGTACCCCCTGTATATAGCCTCCACATTGACTCTGTACCGGTACCCCTGTATATAGCCTCCACATTGACACTGTACCGTACCCTGTATATAGCCTCCACATTGACTCTGTACCGGTACCCCTGTATATAGCCTCCACATTGACTCTGTACCGGTATCCCCTGTATATAGCCTCCACATTGACTCTGTACCGGTACCCCCTCTATATATCCTCCACATTGACTCTGTACCGGCCCCCTGTATATAGCCTCCACATTGACTCTGTACAGTGCCTGTATATAGCCTCCACATTGACTCTGTACGGGTGCCCCTGTGTTATAGGGCCTCCACATTGACACTGTACTGCAATGCCGTAACACCCTGTATATAGCCTCCACATTGACTCTGTACGGCACCCCTCCACTGACCTATAGGGGCCCTCCACATTGACTCTGTACCGGGTACCCCTGTATATAGCCTCCACATTGACTCTGTACCGGTACCCCCTGTATAGGGCTCTCCACATTGACTCTGTACCGGTACCCCTGTATATAGCCTCCACATTGACTCTGTACCGGTACCCCCTGTAATATAGCCTCCACATTGACACTGTGCCGGTACCCCCTGTATATAGCCTCCACATTGACTCTGTACCGGTATCCCTGTATATAGCCACATTGACTTCGTACCGGTACCCCCTGTATATAGCTCACATTGACTCACGTAAACACCGTATATAGCTCTTAGCCAGCACATGTAACTGAACAAAAGTATAC
>NC_088402.1:7373586-7411086 GCF_034236695.1 Oncorhynchus nerka
TCTAAGCTCTGTCCCACTCCCAAACTGATATCATCCAGGAATATACACTGGGTACTTCTCCTTCAGCTCTCCTTTTCCCCTTCCCTCTCTAAGCTCATTCTCCACTCTCACCCCAATCTAGGTCAAGTGACCTCCTCGGTTGCCAATTGCATCATGGAGTCCCTCTTCCCTCCTCACCACCCTGGATTCTTAACACGCCTGCCCCACCTGGTGGCAGGGTGCTGGAACAACAACTCTGTGTTCCGGGCCAGACTGGGAGTGTTTCTCTGGGTCCACAGGTAAATGGTGGGGAAGTCATTGGTTGGCCACACTCCAGGTGCTGATCAGACACAGCTGGTTGGATGGTAGTGGTAGGGTTAGGGTTAGGTTAGAGGGTCCCATTCTACCCCACCGATCCGTACTCTGGGTGCAGCCCCCGCTCAACTGGAGACTCTGAAATAGAGGGACAGGATGAGTTCAGGACCAGAAACACACTGTGATCTTGAAAATCAAAGATCTTTGTTAAAACGTGACTAGTTCTAATGAGGCAGAACTCTCATAGTTTTAGGAAGTGAGACAGACACCCACAATCTCTATGTCATCCTGATGGGTGGTGCTGAATGAACAGTGCTGCCAGCAAGGTAGAGGAAGAGGAGGAACTCGAACAGCAGGCTGCTGTCCAATGGGAGGATCCGGACAGGTTCCGGGGTGTTGAGGACTGAGAGGGGGGCGGGGCCGAGAGACCTACACTGTTACTGCTCCTAGTCGGATGGGGACATAGACGAAGTCGGTTAGTGTGTGTTACTGCTAATTCCACAAAATAGCTTTATGCGGGGAAAAAATTGTGCAGGAAATATATTTCCCAAGATATTTAAGCTTGTTGGTGAAACCTAGTCAATTTAGCAGGAAAAACTGAAGACCTCCCTACTTAATAAACACGTATTAATACCACATTGATTATGTATTGAGAAAACATCTTTTCAACCAATTGATCTTGGAAGTGTTATGTCAACAAAATCCAAGACTTCCAGACCTCTTTCACCTCTTTTATTAGAGAGGACTGACTTTTTTTTTTTTTTTTTCCAGATGAAGTCAAGAAACGTCTTACTGATCTCTTTACATGTAGAGGGATTTACACATAAAGATAATGAGAGGTAGACAAAGGGAGACAGTCCCTCTGCCTTGGACAGAATCACTCTCCCAAGTATAGAAAGAGTCCTTTGTAGCCAATTATTAAATATATAATTCTTAATTTTAGGAGATAAATTAATATGTTGTCTGACTTAAGTGTTTTTTTTTAATAGATGTATTCCTAAATATTCATAATATTATCTATTCCTTTCTTTAATCGTTTGGCATAAACCAGAGCAATCAATGTGTATTGTGTAATCAATATGTAATAACGTAATTTGTCTCCAAGTGTCAACGAGAGAAGGGTCTTTTTCCAGCTTTGGAATCAGTGAAATAAGGCTTTCATAGTGGAGACCATTTCACCATTTTTAACGCAATCTTGAATCATAAACATAAATAGGGTAATCTAGTAACTTCCAAAACTGCCTATAGAATTCAACTGACCGGCCATTAGAAACTTTTTTTTGTGGGGGGGGGTACCAAAATGGCGTCAGACCAGGCTCTCTTGCTGAGCGCCTCTTTGCCTTTTCGGTGTTGGCGGTGTTCGAGGCACAAAGTGCATTTTGTAACATTTTAGCCATTTAGCTAATGTGCCCGTGAGGTAGCCAGACGAGTTCAAGATTCTCTAGTCTGTCCCGTGGATTCGTTATAATGGCCGATAAGGAAGGTAACGGTCATGTTGTTGCTATGTTACTGTTCAATATAGTGATGATAAAAGCTTGCTAACCAGCTAGCTAGTAGCTACACATTCATTCCAACGTTAGCTTGCTAGCGTGCTGATGCGCCGCTATATCTACGGAAGCCTGGTCGGATACACACTTGCGGTTTGCAGTCTGGCCAAAGATACTCGTTTAGTGTGCGCTATGACTTTAATTTTGACGAATGTAGTTAGCGAGCTAACCAGCTAGTTAATGAAGGTAGCTAGCTAGTAAAGTTACTATGTATTCTCATACCTTGTCTTTAACCTAAGGTAACTTTCTAGGTGTCATTGAAAGTCTGATCAAATTGTATTCGTCACGTACACAGTTTACAGCAGGCATACAATATATATTGTAATGAAAGAGCATGGAGTAGGTCTCGAACCGTCGACCTTCTAGCCCGAGGTCCGGCGCGCTATCGACTGTGCCGCAAAAGCATGCTCGTGTGGTAGGGTCGATTTCCGTGCTTATAAACCTAGGGTCGTTACAGTATTGAAATGGTTACGTGCAAGCTCCCTAAACATTGACTGAGGTAATGACAGTTTCAAGTTCGATATTCGAGGGATATTCACGCTTTCAAACCTCAATAGCTTTAAAACCACTTGAGCCACAGACTCCGAATAAGTGTCATGATGTTGGAAAAATTGCGCACAACATTGCACATGTCTTGTTTTCACGATTTAGACATGAATTTGCTTTCCAAAGCTAATAAACACGTGGAAATGTGAGCAGCTGTCTTGTATTCCTAGTTGAATTAGTTAGGGAGCGTCAACAAAGTACAACCTTTTATTACATTCAAATTTCAATAGCTCCATGGTCATGTGACCTACTTACTTCAAACAAGGTTCAGAATTTCCACTGACTACTGTTCTATGTTGCACACCCTTTAGTTTGTCCATTTTCATTTGTCAAAATGTAGAATTTCAATAGCTCCTTGGTCATGTGTCCTGGTGACTTCAAACAAGGTTCAGAATGTCCACTCTGTAGGCCTACACATTTGCACCCTCTGATATTTGTCTACTGTCATCTCATGCTATTAGACTTACATCTATAAGCTTTGCAGGCCTTCATTTTACATGGGTGTTTAAAAAAAAAAAAAACTTTTAAGTCAACAAATGTTCCATCCTCGCGATAACTGTCTTTCACATGGACACTGAAAAGATCCGCAAATGGCTGTATGTGGAATGGATCAAGGACAAGGGAGGTGTTCAGACAGAGGTGCTTAGAGGAAGGCGCTCAGGTTGGCCTCATGAAAAACAATGTTTCATATGCTCTTTTTAAATCACAGTAATAGGCAGTGATTTGTCAGTCACGGTGAGCTTGATAACGTGTGTTACAGATACAGGTGTCCTGTGTGTATTTCTCTCCTTCTCCCCTCACACGTGACAATCATCATTCCCCAATCAGTCACCAAACAGTCATCAATTTATAAGACACACCTCCTCCTGTTTCCATTACCCAATCACATTCCTTTTCCCTTGGTTTAAAAACCCTGTCAGTTGTTTTCCTCAATAGTTCCCCAATCAGTCACCAAACAGTCATCAATTTATAAGACACACCTCCTCCTGTTTCCATTAACCAATCACATTCATTTTCCCTTGGTTTCTCAATAGTTCAATCTCTGTCATGCAATCTCTCTGTAGATCTCTTGTTTTGTGTTCCTGTTTCCATTACCCAATCACATTCATTTTCCCTTGGTTTAAAAACCCTGTCAGTTGTTTTCCTTAATAGTTCAATCTCTCTTGATCTCTTGTTTTGTGTTTACAACCACATATCATTTTGTCACCACCTGTTATTTTGTTATACTGTTTGTTTGCTGGTGGGAAAAGGGGGAACCAAGACAAGTCTCCCATGGGCACACACTACCCGTAGGTAAACGTCTAAATACACTAGTTAGAACTGGGCGGACCACCCACTATATTTTTGGTTAGTTAGTTGTTATTGAAGTAGGCTAGTTTAGCTTAGGGGTGTTTTGGGATATTTTGTTTCTTTCCTTGGGTCCAGCTCAGCCCCTTTCCTTGGGTCCAGCTCAGCCCCTTTTCCTTGGGGTCCAGCTCAGCCCCTTTCCTTGGGTCCAGCTCAGCCCCTTTTCCTTGGGTCCAGCTCAGACCCTTTTCCTTGGGGTCCAGCTCAGCCCCTTTCCTTGGGGTCCACCAGCTCAGCCCCTTTCCTTGGGTCCAGCTCAGCCCCTTTCCTTGGGTCCAGCTCAGCCCCTTTTCCTTGGGGTCCAGCTCAGCCCCTTTCCTTGGGTCCAGCTCAGCCCCTTTTCCTTGGGTCCAGCTCAGACCCTTTTCCTTGGGGTCCAGCTCAGCCCCTTTCCTTGGGGTCCAGCTCAGCCCCTTTCCTTGGGTCCAGCTCAGCCCCTTTTCCTTGGGTCCAGCTCAGACCCTTTTCCTTGGGGTCCAGCTCAGCCCCTTTCCTTGGGGTCCACCAGCTCAGCCCCTTTCCTTGGGTCCAGCTCAGCCCCTTTCCTTGGGTCCAGCTCAGACCCTTTTCCTTGGGGTCCAGCTCAGCCCCTTTCCTTGGGTCCAGCTCAGCCCCTTTTCCTTGGGTCCAGCTCAGACCCTTTTCCTTGGGGTCCAGCTCAGACCCTTTTCCTTGGGTCCAGCTCAGACCCTTTTCCTTGGGGTCCAGCTCAGACCCTTTTCCTTGGGGTCCAGCTCAGACCCTTTTCATTGGGTCCAGCTCAGACCCTTTTCCTTGGGTGCAGCTCAGACCCTTTTCCTTGGGTCCAGCTCAGACCCTTTACTGTGTGTTCATTTGCATGGCAAAGAGGGACTTTGCAATTAATCTGATCACTTCATAATATTCTGGACTATATGCAAATTGCCATCATACAATCAGAGGCAGCAGACTTTGTGAAAATTTTATATTTGTGTCATTCTCAACTTTTGGCTACGACTGTACATTTATTCGCTCTGTGATAGGGTTGGATCCTATATGCTACTTTTATTGTCCTGTAAATGGTTCAGTGCCTATACTTTAGGCTGTGTGTAGAATGGGGCATGAAGGAAATGACCTCTACTAATAAATTACTACTAGATTATAGTGATGAGGAAAACAACATACAAATGTGTATTCATTTGCCTATAACTAATCATTCTTTTAATTTTTAATTTATTTTTATTATTATTATTATTATTATTATATCATTATTTTTACATAAAGAGAATACTTCAAAATGAGAATGTCCTGCCATGGAAAAGACGACTGGGCGGACATAAAGTGGAAAGGAGGGGAAATAACTCCCACCATGCAGCAGGACATCTTCAGCTGCGGTGTCTTTTGTAATGCAGTTTTGATAGTTATATTTTCAATAATGAATGGTTAGCTGTTATGTGACAATTAGGTCAAAAACTCTTCTTTTTTGGTGTAGATGGCCAAGAAAGTTGCACAAAACTTCCCCCAACATCCCAAATTGATATGGAACCTTCAAAAACACAACTGCTTAAAACACATGGAGCAACTGCTTAAAACACATGGAGCAACTGCTTTAAACACATGGAGCAACTGCTTAAAACACATGGAGCAACTGCTTTGAAACACATGGAGCAACTGCTTTGAAACACATGGAGCAACTGCTTTAAACACATGGAGCAACTGCTAAAAAACACATGGAGCAACTGCTTAAAACACATGGAGCAACTGCTTTAAAACACATGGAGCAACTGCTTTAAACACATGGAGCAACTGCTTTGAAACACATGGAGCAACTGCTTTGAAACACATGGAGCAACTGCTTTAAAACACATGGAGCAACTGCTTTAAACACATGGAGCAACTGCTTTGAAACACATGGAGCAACTGCTAAAAAACACATGGAGCAACTGCTTAAAACACATGGAGCAACTGCTTTAAAACACATGGAGCAACTGCTTTAAACACATGGAGCAACTGCTTTGAAACACATGGAGCAACTGCTTTGAAACACATGGAGCAACTGCTTTAAAACACATGGAGCAACTGCTTTAAACACATGGAGCAACTGCTTTGAAACACATGGAGCAACTGCTTTAAACACATGGAGCAACTGCTTTAAAACACATGGAGCAACTGCTTTAAAACACATGGAGCAACTGCTTAAAACACATGGAGCAACTGCTTAAAACACATGGGGCAACTGCTTTGAAACACATGGAGCAACTGCTTTAAACACATGGAGCAACTGCTTTAAAACACATGGAGCAACTGCTTTAAAACACATGGAGCAACTGCTTTAAACACATGGAGCAACTGCTTTGAAACACATGGAGCAACTGCTTTAAACACATGGAGCAACTGCTTTAAAACACATGGAGCAAATGCTTTAAACACATGGAGCAACTGCTAAAAAACACATGGAGCAACTGCTTTAAAACACATGGAGCAACTTGCTTTAAAACACATGGAGCAACTGCTTTAAAACACATGGAGCAACTTGCTTTAAAACACATGGAGCAAATGCTTTAAACACATGGAGCAACTGCTTTAAAACACATGGAGCAACTGCTTAAAACACATGGAGCAACTGCTTAAAACACATGGAGCAAACTGCTTTAAAACACATGGAGCAACTGCTTAAAACACATGGAGCAACTGCTTTAAAACACATGGAGCAAACTGCTTTAAAACACATGAGGATAGACAAAACGTGTCTGGTAATGACATTTAATTCAGAGTAAATGTAAACACATGTTCAGTATATATATTGACCAGTCTACCTCACTCTCCATCCCTGTTCAGTATATATATTGTCCAGCCTACCTCACCAGCTCACTCTCCATCCCTTATCACTATATGTACTGTCCAGTCTACCTCACCAGCTCACTCTCCATCCCTGTTCAGTATATATATTGTCCAGCCTACCTCACCAGCTCACTCTCCATCCCTGTTCAGTATATGTACTGTCCAGTCTACCTCACCAGCTCACTCTCCATCCATGTTCAGTATATATATTGTCCAGCCTACCTCACCAGCTCACTCTCCATCCCTGTTCAGTATATGTACTGTCCAGTCTACCTCACCAGCTCACTCTCCATCCCTGTTCAGTATATGTATTGTCCAGTCTACCTCACTCTCCATCCCTGTTCAGTATATGTACTGTCCAGTCTACCTCACCAGCTCACTCTCCATCCCTGTTCAGTATATGTACTGTCCAGTCTACCTCACCAGCTCACTCTCCATCCCTGTTCAGTATATGTATTGTCCAGTCTACCTCACCAGCTCACTCTCCATCCATGTTCAGTATATGTACTGTCCAGTCTACCTCGCCAGCTCACTCTCCATCCCTGTTCAGTATATATATTGTCCAGTCTACCTCGCCAGCTCACTCTCCATCCCTGTTCAGTATATATATATTGTCCAGTCTACCTCACCAGCTCACTCTCCATCCCTGTTCAGTATATGTATTGTCCAGCCTACCTCACCAGCTCACTCTCCATCCCTGTTCAGTATATGTACTGTCCAGTCTACCTCACCAGCTCACTCTCCATCCCTGTTCAGTATATATATTGTCCAGCCTACCTCACCAGCTCACTCTCCATCCCTGTTCAGTATATATATTGACCAGTCTACCTCACTCTCCATCCATGTTCAGTATATATATTGTCCAGTCTACCTCGCCAGCTCACTCTCCATCCCTGTTCAGTATATATATTGTCCAGTCTACCTCACCAGCTCACTCTCCATCCCTGTTCAGTATATATATTGTCCAGTCTACCTCACCAGCTCACTCTCCATCCCTGTTCAGTATATATATTGTCCAGTCTACCTCACCAGCTCACTCTCCATCCCTGTTCAGTATATGTATTGTCCAGTCTACCTCGCCAGCTAACTCTCCATCCCTGTTCAGTATATGTACTGTCCAGTCTACCTCGCCAGCTAACTCTCCATCCCTGCTTTGAACAATTAATAACATGACTCTCGTTCTTTGCCCTTTTCCTTTATGGTTGATATTAACGACGAAAGGACCTAATTATCTGTCTCTCTCCCTTTGTTAAATACTGTGGGGGGGAAAATAACAGGGAAAATAAGTACTTAGAAGTACCAATTATTATAGATAAATATTAAAGAA
Source organism: Oncorhynchus nerka (assembly GCF_034236695.1). Taxonomy (NCBI): domain Eukaryota; kingdom Metazoa; phylum Chordata; class Actinopteri; order Salmoniformes; family Salmonidae; genus Oncorhynchus; species Oncorhynchus nerka. The sequence continues at coordinate 7,381,447 of NC_088402.1, forward strand.
AAGGGTAAACACAACCCTGGACTGAACCCCCTAATTGTCAAACTAATATTAATGTACAACAATATAGAAGATACATGATTAGAGGTTATGCAATATGGGTGTATATCCACTGCACGCTTCTTAGGTGTGTAATCGATATGACCAAGGAGCTATTGCAAATTTGAAACTATGAAAAATGTACGTTACACCGCGTGATTTTACAGCACACACACGAGTGTGCAATATAGAAGGGTAGTCAGTGGACATTAGGTCACATGACCAAGGACCTATTGAAATTCAAAATGTTGAAATAATTATTGTAAAACCGTGTGAGATGAAAATGGACAAACTAACGGGTGTGCAATGTGTGTCTATGCCATCTACGGGTTAGCTACAACCAGGCTTGAAAGTGTTTGGAGTCATGGTTAAAGAGCTATTGAAAAATTGAAAAACGTAATTTGTCACTATGTAGACGGTCCCTAACTGCTGTTGGTGGACGTGAGGAAAACTACAGGCGACTATCCAACCTGAAACTGTCTTCACCTCGGTCAAACATTGCAGTTCAATAATCAATAATCCAACAGTAAAAAGTCAACGAACAACAGGTAATGACGTTAGAAGGTAGCTAATATGCAATAAAGTAATAAATTGATATGTACACAATGTGCGTGTACATGGGGACCGGTTAATATCTTTTACGTTCTGGTCATTCTTTCCCAGTCACACACACAAAAAGAACTGCAACAAAGCACCTAGACAAAGCACTCACTTTGTCACTCAGACTCTTAATCCAGTGTTCTGCCAGCCAGCTGAAAACGTTTGCCTGGTTACCGGCCCTTCCCTCTGACTCATGCATAGTCTACTGTAGCTACTGATTTAAAGGGCATGATTCACCAATTAGGGAGAGAGGTTTTATTTGAGGAAATGGATTCACTTTTTCAATGCTAGTTAACAAAAGGCTAAGCTGTGTTTTGCAATATTGCACTTGTGATTTCATGAAAATTAATATTTTTTTTAGTAATATTATTTGACTGCTATTCAACAGTTGCTGACAAAAAATGATCCCGTGACAGGGATGGATAGCGTCAAGAAGTTAATTAAGGATACTATAGTTATCACGTTTTCACATTGGATTTATTTAACTACAAAAACGTAAGACTTTTTTGTTTTTAAAATTAAATTCTAGTGCCGCTCTGCACACACCAGCTTGTTAGCTTGTTAGCTCCAGCCGGAATGATGTGTATTGGAACTGATCATGATACCTTAATAGAAAATGACTCATGTACAAGTCACCCAGTAAAATACTACTTGAGTAAAAGTATTTGGTTTTACATACTGTATACTTAAGTATCAAAAGTAAATGTATAAATCATTTAGTGAGAACAGAGGCAGTAGAGATGACCAGGGATGTTCTCTGTTTAGTGAGTCCTCCAGATCAGAGGCAGGAGGGATGACCAGGGATGTTCTCTGTTTAGTGAGTCCTCCAGATCAGAGGTAGGAGGGATGACCAGGGATGTTCTCTGTTTAGTGAGTCCTCCAGATCAGAGGCAGTAGAGATGACCAGGAATGTTCTCTAGATAAGTGTGTTTCACCATTTTTATCTTCTACTAAGCATTCAAAATATATCAAGTACTTTGGGTTGTCAGGGAATTTTTATTCTTTACAATATTTTCTTTAAGACTAAAAGTTGTCAAATATAAATAGTAAAGTACAGATACCCAAATCTGTCTCTCTGTCTCTGGCTCTGTCTCGCTGTCTCTCTCTGTCTCTGTCTCTGGCTCTCTCTGGCTCTGTCTCGCTGTCTCTCTCTGTCTCTGTCTCTGGCTCTCTCTGGCTCTGTCTCGCTGTCTCTCTCTGTTTCTCTGTCTCTGGCTCTCTCTGGCTCTGTCTCGCTGTCTCTCTCTGTTTCTCTGTCTCTGGCTCTCTCTGGCTCTGTCTCGCTGTCTCTCTCTGTTTCTCTGTCTCTCGCTCTCTCTCTCTGTCTCTGGCTCTCTCTGGCTCTGTCTCGCTGTCTCTCTCTGTTTCTCTTGCTCTCGCTGTCTCTCTGTCTCTGGCTCTGTCTTGCTGTCTCTCTCTGTTTCTCTGTCTCTCGCTCTCTCTGTCTCGCTGTCTCTCTCTGTTTCTCTCTCTCTCTGTCTCTCGCTGTCTCTCTCTGTTTCTCTTGCTCTCGCTCGCTCTCTCTGCATTGTAAAAGAGTAATTTATTGTCTTAAGAAAAATCTCTCTCTTCAAGAACTGGTTTTGTACTGTAATATAAAGTGTTTCTCTCTCTCTCTGTCTCTCGCTGTCTCTCTCTGTTTCTCTTGCTCTCGCTCGCTCTCTCTGCATTGTAAAAGAGTAATTTATTGTCTTAAGAAAAATCTCTCTCTTCAAGAACTGGTTTTGTACTGTAATATAAAGTGTTAAAAAAAAAAGAATCCCTCATTGCCCCCCCCTGCCCCCCCTGCCCCCACCCCCACCCCCACCCCACCCGTGGTGATATGACAAACTCCCATTTTACAAAATGCTGTTAGAAGGTCCATTTCCCACTGAATAGGATACAGCCAATAGTCTCTGTCCCATCACTTCTTGTTCTTCTTCTCTTCTTCTCTAACAACAAGGCCTGTGGTTAAAGAGCTAAGTTGGCATCCTCTCTACGAAACAAGTATCTGTACCAACCATTATGCAGAATGTCACATTTACATTCAATAGGCCCATGAAGCCAGATTATTTATATATATATATAGAGAGAGAGAAAAAATATATTTCCATATATATATATTTTTCTATAGTTTTGTGTTTGGTTGAAGTGTTTAGCTAGTCCTAGGTGGATGTGACGTCTGTTTTTTGATATTGTAATATCTGGTTTTATATTGTGACGTCTGTTTTTTTGATATTGTAATATCTGGTTTTATATTGTGACGTCTGTTTTTTGATATTGTAATATCTGGTTTTATATTGTGATGTCTGTTTTTTGATATTGTAATATCTGGTTTTATATTGTGACGTCTGTTTTTTGATATTGTAATATCTGGTTTTATATTGTGATGTCTGTTTTTTTGTGTCTTTTCCTTGTCATCTTACTCCTCTATTCAGTTGTGCTTTCTGAATAAAATGTTTTTCCCTTCAGCTTTTGACTTGTCGTTCATTTGAATGAGTGTCATGAAAGGGTTAAATGTTTTTCCCCCCGTTAAGCTTGTTGCCTCTAATTCACTCCGTATGAGATAATGTTTTGTTCTTTGTCTAATACTTACGGGTCAATTCCACCCGAGACTTCCCCCGCTCCACTGTGTCTCTGTGTTTATGTTACGTAAACTATCGTCTTTATTTTTTTGGGTGAAATATGTTTCCCATCAGGAGTGTGACACTAAAAGACTTGTGAGTGTGAGCAGAATCAACAACCTCTGCATCGTCAAGACAGGTGCTTTGTGGGAAGGTGTTAACTCATGTGCAGTTAGCCATTGTCATGTAAATGACATTCAGAGCAAGCCAGCCAGAGCCGTGGTCCAGTGAGACACGAGTGACGGTCCGTGGAGGTGGAAACAGACGTCTGAGCCTTTATTTGGTAATACTACAGGCTTAGTCACAGGTGGAAATGTCCCGTTAGTGTGGTTTCAAGAACTCCTAAAGCGAGACTGTTTCAAGACCTAGAGCGAGACTGTTTCAAGACCTAGAGCGAGACTGTTTCAAGACCTAAAGTGAGACTGTTTCAAGACCTAGAGCGAGACTGTTTCAAGACCTAAAGCGAGACTGTTTCAAGACCTCCTAAAGCGAGACTGTTTCAAGACCACCTAAAGCGAGACTGTTTCAAGACCCCCTAGAGCAAGACTCAAGACCACCTAAAGCGAGACTGTTTCAAGACTACCTAAAACGAGACTGTTTCAAGACCTAGAGCGAGACTGTTTCAAGACCTAAAGCGAGACTGTTTCAAGACCTCCTAAAGCGAGACTGTTTCAAGACCACCTAAAGCGAGACTGTTTCAAGACCTAAAGCGAGACTGTTTCAAGACCTCCTAAAGCGAGACTGTTTCAAGACCACCTAAAGCGAGACTGTTTCAAGACCTAAAGCGAGACTGTTTCAAGACCACCTAAAGCGAGACTGTTTCAAGACCCCCTAGAGCGAGACTCAAGACCACCTAAAGCGAGACTGTTTCAAGACAACCTAAAACGAGACAGTTTCAAGACCACCTAAAACGAGACAGTTTCAAGACCACCTAAAACGAGACTGTTTCAAGACCTAGAGCGAGACTGTTTCAAGACCTACAGCAAGACTGTTTCAAGACCTCCTAAAGCGAGACTGTTTCAAGACCACCTAAAGCGAGACTGTTTCAAGACCTAAAGCGAGACTGTTTCAAGACCTCCTAAAGCGAGACTGTTTCAAGACCTCTCTCCCTCTGAGACTGATTCATACTAATGCAGTTGCTCTTTTTCCTGAAGTCATTCATTTGAAAAGGTTGAGTCACTCCGTTAATCATCCATCTTGTGAAATCATATACCAGGAGACACACAAATGACTTCTGTAATCTTATTAAATACAGAAAGGGGACTATTTTTAAACCTACCTCTTTTAGATGTTTACTTAAAACCAACCGTCTGTCTGTGAGGTCAAACAGTGATTCTACTGGTCATAGCTTTAATGTGTATAGTCTAGGGTAGGGTGGCATCTTGCATTCAAAATGGCACCCCCATTCCCTATAGGTCCTGGTCAAAAGTAGTGCACTACATAGGGAATAGGGTGCCATTTGGTACACTGTTTCTGAGCTCACTCTCACTCCATTAGCCTCTGTCATCGTTTAAAAACATTCCACCATGTTGCCCTTATATGCACACCATCCCTCTCCCTCGATCTGTCCCATATGGCACCCTAATCCCTACATAGTGCACTACTTTTGACATAGGGCCCTAATCTAAAAATAGGGCCCTATGTAGGGAATAGGGTGCCATTTTGGAACACAAGTCTCTGTGCTCTAACTCATCTCACACACACAGTTTAGTTTAAAAGAACACCTTTTATTTGTTGCACTATAAAGAATGCATTACATCTTTCTTCAGAATGTTCCAGAACCTTCTTCTCTACAGATGTTTTACCATGTCTTACATATAGAATGAGAATGACAGCGAGTTTGTTTTCTCCAGACACCCTTCCCAACCTGATGGGAATTCTCCACAGATTTCAGCTACCAGTGTACAAAGCTGCCTTGCTTTTTCCTGGTTTTCTACTTCCTGGGCTTCTACTTCCTGGGTTTCTATTTCCTGGGTTTCTACTTCCTGGGTTTCTACTTCCTGGGCTTCTACTTCCTATTTACAATAAGAATAGAACCTTCTGAAAGGTGTATAAAGTGCATTTGTAAGGATGGTATGATTGTTGGAAACAAGTGACTCATGAACTAAGAAAAGGTTGTTTGTCTCTTGTCACCTAAACTGAAACACTTCTATTTGTCCCGGTGGTTTTTCTCTTGCACTCTGCTTACATCATTCTTGTTATTGTCTTCGACAATACCTCTAAAGAGAAAAAAAAACCCACACCAGATTACAGTTCATATTTACAACCTTGTTAACCATATTTTCAGAGAGTCTCTAGTTACATATATTAGCTTTTAGAATCAGTGAATTATGAGTTAGGAGCGTGAAAGGGTTAATTGTCTCACCTGTACAGGTGGAGTTCTTCAGTAAGTCTGTCTCTCAGTTCCTCCGTCTCCTTGGTTTCCCTCTTCTGGATTTGTAGCTTTGTCTTCTGCTCTCTGCTAGTGTCCTCCAGCCTGTCCACTGTCTCCTGTGGGGAGGGAGACGAAGGGACTAACGACGGCTTCAGAAACGGTTCATAAAACCTGACATGAGTGTTCATATGAGTGTTCATAACCCTGACATGAGTGGTCATAAACCTGACATGAGTGGTCATACTGACATGAGTGGTCATAAACCTGACATGAGTGTTCATATGAGTGTTCATAAACCTGACATGAGTGTTCATAACCCTGACATGAGTGTTCATAACCCTGACATGAGTGTTCATAAACCTGACATGAGTGTTCATAAACCTGACATGAGTGTTCATAAACCTGACATAAGTGTTCATAAACCTGACATGAGTGGTCATAAACCTGACATGAGTGTTCATAAACCTGACATAAGTGTTCATAAACCTGACATGAGTGTTCATATGAGTGTTCATAAACCTGACATGAGTGTTCATAAACCTGACATGAGTGTTCATAAACCTGACATGAGTGTTCATAAACCTGACATAAGTGTTCATAAACCTGACATGAGTGTTCATAAACCTGACATGAGTGTTCATAAACCTGACATGAGTGGTCATAAACCTGACATGAGTGGTCATAACCCTGATATGAGTGGTCATAACCCTGATATGAGTGTTCATAACCCTGATATGAGTGTTCATAAACCTGACATGAGTGTTCATAAACCTGACATGAGTGTTCATAAACCTGACATAAGTGTTAATAAACCTGACATAAGTGTTCATATGAGTGTTCATAAACCTGACATAAGTGTTCATAAACCTGACATGAGTGTTCATATGAGAGTTCATAAACCTGACATGAGTGTTCATATGAGTGTTCATAAACCTGACATGAGTGTTCATAAACCTGACATAAGTGTTCATAAACCTGACATAAGTGTTCATGAACCTGACATGAGTGTTCATAAACCTGACATGAGTGTTCATAAACCTGACATAAGTGTTCATAAACCTGACATGAGTGTTCATAAACCTGACATGAGTGGTCATAAACCTGACATGAGTGGTCATAACCCTGATATGAGTGTTCATAACCCTGATATGAGTGTTCATAAACCTGACATGAGTGTTCATAAACCTGACATAAGTGTTCATATGAGTGTTCATAAACCTGACATAAGTGGTCATAAACCTGACATGAGTGTTCATAAACCTGACATAAGTGTTCATAAACCTGACATGAGTGTTCATAAACCTGACATGAGTGGTCATAAACCTGACATGAGTGTTCATAAACCTGACATGAGTGTTCATAAAACCTGACATGAGTGTTCATAACCCTGATATGAGTGTTCATAAACCTGACATGAGTGTTCATAAACCTAACATGAGTGTTCATATGAGTGTTCATAAACCTGACATGAGTGTTCATATGAGTGTTCATAAACCTGACATGAGTGTTCATAAACCTGACATGAGTGTTCATAAACCTGACATGAGTGTTCATAAACCTGACATGAGTGTTCATAAACCTGACATGAGTGTTCATAAAACCTGACATGAGTGTTCATAAACCTGACATGAGTGGTCATAAACCTGACATGAGTGTTCATAAACCTGACATAAGTGTTCATAAACCTGACATGAGTGTTCATAAACCTGACATGAGTGTTCATAAACCTGACATGAGTGGTCATAAACCTGACATGAGTGTTCATAAAACCTGACATGAGTGGTCATAAACCTGACATAAGTGTTCATAAACCTGACATGAGTGTTCATAAACCTGACATGAGTGGTCATAAACCTGACATAAGTGTTTATAAACCTGACATGAGTGGTCATAAACCTGACATAAGTGTTCATAAACCTGACATGAGTGTTCATAAACCTGACATGAGTGTTCATATGAGTGTTCATAAACCTGACATGAGTGTTCATATGAGTGTTCATAAACCTGACATAAGTGTTCATAAACCTGACATGAGTGTTCATAAACCTGACATAAGTGTTCATAAACCTGACATGAGTGTTCATAAACCTGACATGAGTGTTCATAAACCTGACATGAGTGTTCATAAACCTGACATGAGTGTTCATAAACCTGACATGAGTGTTCATAAAACCTGACATGAGTGTTCATAAACCTGACATGAGTGGTCATAAACCTGACATGAGTGTTCATAAACCTGACATAAGTGTTCATAAACCTGACATGAGTGTTCATAAACCTGACATGAGTGGTCATAAACCTGACATGAGTGTTCATAAAACCTGACATGAGTGGTCATAAACCTGACATAAGTGTTCATAAACCTGACATGAGTGTTCATAAACCTGACATGAGTGGTCATAAACCTGACATAAGTGTTTATAAACCTGACATGAGTGGTCATAAACCTGACATAAGTGTTCATAAACCTGACATGAGTGGTCATAAACCTGACATAAGTGTTCATAAACCTGACATGAGTGGTCATAAACCTGACATGAGTGTTCATATGAGTGTTCATAAACCTGACATGAGTGTTCATAACCCTGACATGAGTGTTCATAACCCTGACATGAGTGTTCATAAACCTGACATGAGTGTTCAGTTCATAAACCTGACATGAGTGTTCATAAACCTGACATGAGTGTTCATAAACCTGACATAAGTGTTCATAAACCTGACATGAGTGGTCATAAACCTGACATGAGTGTTCATAAACCTGACATAAGTGTTCATAAACCTGACATGATTGTTCATAAACCTGACATGAGTGGTCATAAACCTGACATGAGTGGTCATAACCCTGATATGAGTGTTCATAACCCTGATATGAGTGTTCATAAACCTGACATGAGTGTTCATAAACCTGACATAAGTGTTCATATGAGTGTTCATAAACCTGACATAAGTGGTCATAAACCTGACATGAGTGTTCATAAACCTGACATAAGTGTTCATAAACCTGACATGAGTGTTCATAAACCTGACATGAGTGGTCATAAACCTGACATGAGTGTTCATAAACCTGACATGAGTGTTCATAAAACCTGACATGAGTGTTCATAACCCTGATATGAGTGTTCATAAACCTGACATAAGTGTTCATAAACCTGACATGAGTGTTCATAAACCTGACATGAGTGTTCATAAACCTGACATAAGTGTTCATAAACCTGACATGAGTGTTCATAAACCTGACATGAGTGTTCATAAACCTGACATGAGTGTTCATAAACCTGACATGAGTGTTCATAAACCTGACATGAGTGGTCATAAACCTGACATCAGTGTTTATAAACCTGACATGAGTGGTCATAAACCTGACATAAGTGTTCATAAACCTGACATGAGTGGTCATAAACCTGACATAAGTGTTCATAAACCTGACATGAGTGGTCATAAACCTGACATGAGTGTTCATATGAGTGTTCATAAACCTGACATGAGTGTTCATAACCCTGACATGAGTGTTCATAACCCTGACATGAGTGTTCATAAACCTGACATGAGTGTTCAGTTCATAAACCTGACATGAGTGTTATAAACCTGACATGAGTGTTCATAAACCTGACATGAGTGTTCATAAACCTGACATGAGTGTTCATAAACCTGTCATAAACCTGACATGAGTGTTCATAAACCTGACATAAGTGTTCATAAACCTGACATGATTGTTCATAAACCTGACATGAGTGGTCATAAACCTGACATGAGTGGTCATAACCTGATATGAGTGTTCATAACCCTGATATGAGTGTTCATAAACCTGACATGAGTGTTCATAAACCTGACATAAGTGTTCATATGAGTTTTTCATAAACCTGACATAAGTGGTCATAAACCTGACATGAGTGTTCATAAACCTGACATAAGTGTTCATAAACCTGACATGAGTGTTCATAAACCTGACATGAGTGGTCATAAACCTGACATGAGTGTTCATAAACCTGACATGAGTGTTCATAAAACCTGACATGAGTGTTCATAACCCTGATATGAGTGTTCATAAACCTGACATAAGTGTTCATAAACCTGACATGAGTGTTCATAAACCTGACATGAGTGTTCATAAACCTGACATAAGTGTTAATAAACCTGACATAAGTGTTCATATGAGTGTTCATAAACCTGACATAAGTGTTCATAAACCTGACATGAGTGTTCATATGAGTGTTCATAAACCTGACATGAGTGTTCATATGAGTGTTCATAAACCTGACATGAGTGTTCATAAACCTGACATAAGTGTTCATAAACCTGACATAAGTGTTCATGAACCTGACATGAGTGTTCATAAACCTGACATGAGTGTTCATAAACCTGACATAAGTGTTCATAAACCTGACATGAGTGTTCATAAACCTGACATGAGTGGTCATAAACCTGACATGAGTGGTCATAACCCTGATATGAGTGTTCATAACCCTGATATGAGTTTTCATAAACCTGACATGAGTGTTCATAAACCTGACATAAGTGGTCATAAACCTGACATGAGTGTTCATAAACCTGACATAAGTGTTCATAAACCTGACATGAGTGTTCATAAACCTGACATGAGTGGTCATAAACCTGACATGAGTGGTCATAACCCTGATATGAGTGTTCATAAACCTGACATGAGTGTTCATATGAGTGTTCATAAACCTGACATGAGTGTTCATATGAGTGTTCATAAACCTGACATAAGTGTTCATAAACCTGACATGAGTGTTCATAAACCTCACATAAGTGTTCATAAACCTGACATGAGTGTTCATAAACCTGACATGAGTGTTCATAAACCTGACATAAGTGTTCATAAACCTGACATGAGTGTTCATAAACCTGACATGAGTGGTCATAAACCTGACATGAGTGGTCATAACCCTGATATGAGTGTTCATAACCCTGATATGAGTGTTCATAAACCTGACATGAGTGTTCATAAACCTGACATAAGTGGTCATAAACCTGACATGAGTGTTCATAAACCTGATATGAGTGTTCATAACCCTGACATGAGTGTTCATAAACCTGACATGAGTGGTCATAAACCTGACATGAGTGTTCATAAACCTGACATAAGTGTTCATAAACCTGACATGAGTGTTCATAAACCTGACATGAGTGGTCATAAACCTGACATGAGTGTTCATAAAACCTGACATGAGTGGTCATAAACCTGACATAAGTGTTCATAAACCTGACATGAGTGTTCATAAACCTGACATGAGTGGTCATAAACCTGACATAAGTGTTTATAAACCTGACATGAGTGGTCATAAACCTGACATAAGTGTTCATAAACCTGACATGAGTGGTCATAAACCTGACATAAGTGTTCATAAACCTGACATGAGTGGTCATAAACCTGACATGAGTGTTCATATGAGTGTTCATAAACCTGACATGAGTGTTCATAACCCTGACATGAGTGTTCATAACCCTGACATGAGTGTTCATAAACCTGACATGAGTGTTCAGTTCATAAACCTGACATGAGTGTTCATAAACCTGACATGAGTGTTCATAAACCTGACATAAGTGTTCATAAACCTGACATGAGTGGTCATAAACCTGACATGAGTGTTCATAAACCTGACATAAGTGTTCATAAACCTGACATGATTGTTCATAAACCTGACATGAGTGGTCATAAACCTGACATGAGTGGTCATAACCCTGATATGAGTGTTCATAACCCTGATATGAGTGTTCATAAACCTGACATGAGTGTTCATAAACCTGACATAAGTGTTCATATGAGTTTTTCATAAACCTGACATAAGTGGTCATAAACCTGACATGAGTGTTCATAAACCTGACATAAGTGTTCATAAACCTGACATGAGTGTTCATAAACCTGACATGAGTGGTCATAAACCTGACATGAGTGTTCATAAACCTGACATGAGTGTTCATAAAACCTGACATGAGTGTTCATAACCCTGATATGAGTGTTCATAAACCTGACATAAGTGTTCATAAACCTGACATGAGTGTTCATAAACCTGACATGAGTGTTCATAAACCTGACATAAGTGTTCATAAACCTGACATGAGTGTTCATAAACCTGACATGAGTGTTCATAAACCTGACATGAGTGTTCATAAACCTGACATGAGTGTTCATAAACCTGACATGAGTGGTCATAAACCTGACATCAGTGTTTATAAACCTGACATGAGTGGTCATAAACCTGACATAAGTGTTCATAAACCTGACATGAGTGGTCATAAACCTGACATAAGTGTTCATAAACCTGACATGAGTGGTCATAAACCTGACATGAGTGTTCATATGAGTGTTCATAAACCTGACATGAGTGTTCATAACCCTGACATGAGTGTTCATAACCCTGACATGAGTGTTCATAAACCTGACATGAGTGTTCAGTTCATAAACCTGACATGAGTGTTCATAAACCTGACATGAGTGTTCATAAACCTGACATAAGTGTTCATAAACCTGACATGAGTGGTCATAAACCTGACATGAGTGTTCATAAACCTGACATAAGTGTTCATAAACCTGACATGAGTGTTCATATGAGTGTTCATAAACCTGACATGAGTGTTCATAAACCTGACATGAGTGGTCATAAACCTGACATGAGTGGTCATAACCCTGATATGAGTGGTCATAACCCTGATATGAGTGTTCATAACCCTGATATGAGTGTTCATAAACCTGACATGAGTGTTCATAAACCTGACATGAGTGTTCATAAACCTGACATAAGTGTTAATAAACCTGACATAAGTGTTCATATGAGTGTTCATAAACCTGACATAAGTGTTCATAAACCTGACATGAGTGTTCATATGAGTGTTCATAAACCTGACATGAGTGTTCATATGAGTGTTCATAAACCTGACATGAGTGTTCATAAACCTGACATAAGTGTTCATAAACCTGACATAAGTGTTCATGAACCTGACATGAGTGTTCATAAACCTGACATGAGTGTTCATAAACCTGACATAAGTGTTCATAAACCTGACATGAGTGTTCATAAACCTGACATGAGTGGTCATAAACCTGACATGAGTGGTCATAACCCTGATATGAGTGTTCATAACCCTGATATGAGTGTTCATAAACCTGACATGAGTGTTCATAAACCTGACATAAGTGGTCATAAACCTGACATGAGTGTTCATAAACCTGACATAAGTGTTCATAAACCTGACATGAGTGTTCATAAACCTGACATGAGTGGTCATAAACCTGACATGAGTGGTCATAACCCTGATATGAGTGTTCATAAACCTGACATGAGTGTTCATATGAGTGTTCATAAACCTGACATGAGTGTTCATATGAGTGTTCATAAACCTGACATAAGTGTTCATAAACCTGACATGAGTGTTCATAAACCTGACATGAGTGTTCATAAACCTGACATAAGTGTTCATAAACCTGACATGAGTGTTCATAAACCTGACATGAGTGGTCATAAACCTGACATGAGTGGTCATAACCCTGATATGAGTGTTCATAACCCTGATATGAGTGTTCATAAACCTGACATGAGTGTTCATAAACCTGACATAAGTGGTCATAAACCTTACATGAGTGTTCATAAACCTGATATGAGTGTTCATAACCCTGACATGAGTGTTCATAAACCTGACATGAGTGGTCATAAACCTGACATGAGTGGTCATAACCCTGATATGAGTGTTCATAAACCTGACATGAGTGTTCATATGAGTGTTCATAAACCTGACATGAGTGTTCATATGAGTGTTCATAAACCTGACATAAGTGTTCATAAACCTGACATGAGTGTTCATAAACCTGACATAAGTGTTCATAAACCTGACATGAGTGTTCATAAACCTGACATGAGTGTTCATAAACCTGACATAAGTGTTCATAAACCTGACATAAGTGTTCATAAACCTGACATGAGTGTTCATAAACCTGACATGAGTGTTCATAAACCTGACATGAGTGTTCATAAAACCTGACATGAGTGTTCATAAACCTGACATGAGTGGTCATAAACCTGACATGAGTGTTCATAAACCTGACATAAGTGTTCATAAACCTGACATGAGTGTTCATAAACCTGACATGAGTGTTCATAAACCTGACATGAGTGGTCATAAACCTGACATGAGTGTTCATAAAACCTGACATGAGTGGTCATAAACCTGACATAAGTGTTCATAAACCTGACATGAGTGTTCAGAAACCTGACATGAGTGGTCATAAACCTGACATAAGTGTTTATAAACCTGACATGAGTGGTCATAAACCTGACATAAGTGTTCATAAACCTGACATGAGTGGTCATAAACCTGACATAAGTGTTCATAAACCTGACATGAGTGGTCATAAACCTGACATGAGTGTTCATAAAACCTGACATGAGTGGTCATAAACCTGACATGAGTGTTCATAAAACCTGACATGAGTGGTCATAAACCTGACATGAGTGTTCATAAACCTGACATGAGTGTTCATAAACCTGACATGAGTGTTTATAATGAACTGAAAGGCTGGTGTTTTTAATCTATGTCTGTGTATGTTGGAGGGATTTGTTATGAGTGTGAAGCATTTCTGGACAGCCTTGTAATTCCAACCCTGACCTTATTCCATCTCTCCCTTCATCACTCCGTACCCTGTACTGCTCTACGTCCTCTCTCCTGTGGGTCTCCATCAGTACGAGTCTCTCCTTTAGGCAGGCTCTCTGCAGCCCCAGCCTCTGTCCCTCCTCCCTCAGGGGCCCCCGACGGGCCCTCAACTCCCGGGCCTGCTGCCTGGCCTTCACCTGGGCCTCTGACGTCCTCTCCCTCCGCTTCAACAGGGCCAGCAGCATTGGCTCATACCTGGGGGAGGAGGAGAGAGGATAATGCACTTCTTTGCACCTGCCGTAACATCTGCACATATGTGTACGTGACCAATAAACTTTGATTTGGTATAATGGAAGTTGGCATCATGATAAATGAGTAATGATTATAGTATCAGTCATGATTATTGCATACATCATAACTGTCAATCCTAGTGCCATGCTTGACTAGAGATCACCTTGGGGTTTTGATAACACCTGGCAATGTTGAGAGAGAATACCTTTCCTCCAGGGCCTTGAGCACCCCCTGCAGGTACTGCTGTATGTCCCCACAAGCGGTCCTCTTGCTCTGGGTCAGCTCCTCTATGGGGTTGGGTGTCTGGCTGTGTGTCTGGAGCTGGGACTGAAAGGTGGAGAGCTGGGTCTGGTGGGTGGAGCGGAGCTGAGACACCTCCTCAGTCAGCTGGATGATCAGTGTGTCGAGTTCCATCTGGGGAAGAGAGAGAGTGAGAGACGGAGAGACAGAGAGAGACAGACGGGGGGAGAGAGAGGGACATGAGAGAAACTCATTGCCTTCTCTGAGCTCTGATGAAGCCGTAGTTGTTCTCGAACACGTGGTTCTGAAACACCAAGGTTCCAGAATTCTCTGACGGTTCTGGAACACTCTATTCTGGACAATTTAGAATGCTCCAGAACACTCATATAGATCCTAACTCCCCGGAATTATATAGAACGCTCAGAAGGTTCTAGAACATTGGAACATTCAGAAGGTTGTCTAAAAGCTCAGAAGGTGCTGGAACACCCAGACGTTTCATGAATGCTCATTAGGTTCTGGAATGATCAGAAGAACACTCTTGTCTCTACCTGTTCCTTGTTGAGCTGGGCCACCTCACGCTGCTGGCTTACCAGGATGACCTGGTTGTGAGCACACTCCCTGGCGACAGAGAACAGCCTCCTCTTCAGCCTCCTCATGTCCTCCTGAAGACCCTGCCTCTCCAGATGCACACTGGACAACCTCATCTCCTCCTCACTCCTCTCAGCCCTCAAAGACTGCCACTCCCTCATCCGCGCCTCCCTCCTCCCATCTGCTTCAATATTTAGCACCTGCCTTAACTGTGCTGCTTGCCCTCCTTCTCTCCCTTCCTCTGTCCCTGTCTTCTCCTCCCTTAGTGCCTGCAGCTCTCCCATCAGTTCATCCCGTCTCTTCTCCAGTCTCCCCACCTCCTCGATGCAGCCCTCTAGCACAGTACCCAACTCCTGCACAGAACCCCTCAACTCCACCCCTCCCAACTCTGTCTCTAGTTGTAGATCTCCCCTGAACTCCACACCTCCCACCTCTGTCTCTAGTTGTTGGCCTCCCCTCAACTCCACCCCTCCCCTCAACTCCAGCACTTCCACCTCTGTCTCTAGTTGTTGGCCTCCCCTCAACTCCAGCACTTCCACCTCTGTCTCTAGTTGTTGGCCTCCCCTCAACTCCAGCACTTCCACCTCTGTCTCTAGTTGTTGATCTCCCCTCAACTCCACCCCTCCCCTGAACTCCACACCTCCCAACTCTGTCTCTAGTTGTAGATCTCCCCTGAACTCCACACCTCCCACCTCTGTCTCTAGTTGTTGGCCTCCCCTCATCTCCACCCCTCCCCTCAACTCCACCCCTCCCCTCAACTCCACCCCTCCCCTCATCTCCACCCCTCCCCTCATCTCCACCCCCTCCCTCAACTCCACCCCCTCCCCTCAACTCCAGCACTTCCACCTCTGTCTCTAGTTGTTGGCCTCCCCTGAACTCCACACCTCCCACCTCTGTCTCTAGTTGTTGGCCTCCCCTCATCTCCACCCCTCCCTCAACTCCACCCCTCCCCTCATCTCCACCCCTCCCTCAACTCCACCCCTCCCCTCATCTCCACCCTCCCTCATCTCCACCCCCTCCCCTCAACTCCACCCCTCCCCTCAACTCCAGCACTTCCACCTCTGTCTCTAGTTGTTGGCCTCCCCTCAACTCCAGCACTTCCACCTCTGTCTCTAGTTGTTGATCTCCCTGAACTCCACACCTCCCACCTCTGTCTCTAGTTGTTGGCCTCCCTCAACTCCACCCCTCCCCTGAACTCCACACCTCCCAACTCTGTCTCTAGTTGTTGGCCTCCCCTCAACTCCACCCCTCCCAACTCTGTCTCTAGTTGTAGATCTCCCCTGAACTCCACCCCTCCCCTCATCTCCACCCCTCCCCTCAACTCCACCCCTCCCCTCATCTCCACCCCTCCCCTCATCTCCACCCCTCCCCTCAACTCCACCCCTCCCCTCAACTCCACCCCTCCCCTCAACTCCACCCCTTCCACCCCTGTCTCTAGTTGTTGGCCTCCCCTCATCTCCACCCCCCCCTCAACTCCACCCCTTCCACCCCTGTCTCTAGTTGTGGACCTCCCCTCATCTCCACCCCTCCCACCTCTGTCTCTAGTTGTAGACCTCCCCTCAACTCCACCCCTCCCCTCAACTCCACACCTCCCACTCCTGTCTCTAGTTGTAGACCTCCCCTCATCTCCACCCCTCCCACCTCTGTCTCTAGTGGTTGGTCTCCCATCATGTCCCCCTCTGTGCCCCTGTCTGTGTCCTCTTCACACACCATGTACATGAGTCCTCTTGTGCATGTTTCTCCACAGTCTCCTAACAAATCTGAATGTCTTTTTGTCGAGATAGCTTGATAGCTTTGGGGCTCAAATTGGCCAAAGGTACTGCCCAAATATGGCTTCAGATCCACACCTCTCCCCGACTCTAGTCCTTCAGTCTTGGTATTCCCCACAGACTCCATGAGTCCTTGTGTTGTTAGTCCTCTGTCCATGTGTCTGTCTTGTGTTACCTCATTCATGTTGGTGTTGTGTTGGCAAAATCCTTTTGGTAAGCTGGGGTAAGTCCACTCTAAAGGGTCAAAAGTAATTCCCGTCTCCTCTGTACAGTTCTCTAACATGGCCAGCATCCCCATTAGCTCTGTCTGATACTCAGCCATAGTCCCACTCAGCTGAGTGCCTGCAGAGGTAAGAGGAGGCAACTGAGGCTGGACAGCGGCTCCTGTGGCTCCAGTCTGATCCAAAATGGATTCCACCTCCTTCAGGTGAATTTGGCACTGGTTCCTAGACTCCTCCATGTGTGTGTCTGTGTAGGTCAGGATGGAGGCACCTGTGTGACGGTCATTACCACCACAGCTCCCCATCATAGCATCCATCTTCTGTATATCTGACTGGTTCGGAGCTGGTCCAGTCAGGTGTGTGTCTGACTGGTTCTTGTTCTGAGCTGGTCCAGTCAGGTGTGTGTCTGACTGGTTCTTGTTCTGAGCTGGCCCAGTCAGGTGTGTGTCTGACTGGTTCTGGTTCTGAGCTGGTCCAGTCAGGTGTATGTCTGACTGGTTCTGGTTCTGAGCTGGTCCAGTCAGGTGTATGTCTGACTGGTTCTGGTTCTGAGCTGGTCCAGTCAGGTGTATGTCTGACTGGTTCTGGTTCTGAGCTGGTCCAGTCAGGTTAGTATCTGTGTACCTGGTGGACAGGCGGGAGTTGAAGGACACACCTGTCATGTCCTCACAGCTCTTCAACAGGTCATCCATCTCCCTCAGGTGTGGCTGGATCTGTCCTAACCCATTATGGTGTGGCTGGATCTGTCCTAACCCATTATGGTGTGGCTGGATCTGTCCTAACCCATTATGGTGTGGCTGGATCTGTCCTAACCCATTATGGTGTGGCTGGATCTGTCCTAACCCATTATGGTGTGGCTGGATCTGTCCTTCCCCACTAAGGTCTGGCTGGATCTGTCCTAACCCATTATGGTGTGGCTGGATCTGTCCTAACCCATTATGGTGTGGCTGGATCTGTCCTACCCCACTAAGGTGTGGCTGGATCTGTCCTAACCCACTAAGGTGTGGCTGGATCTGTCCTAACCCATTATGGTGTGGCTGGATCTGTCCTAACCCATTATGGTGTGGCTGGATCTGTCCTAACCCATTATGGTGTGGCTGGATCTGTCCTACCCCACTAAGGTGTGGCTGGATCTGTCCTAACCCACTAAGGTGTGGCTGGATCTGTCCTAACCCACTAAGGTGTGGCTGGTTCTGTCCTAACCCACTAAGGTGTGGCTGGATCTGTCCTAACCCACTAAGGTGTGGCTGGATCTGTCCTAACCCACTAAGGTGTGGCTGGATCTGTCCTAATCCACCAAGGTGTGGCTGGTTCTGTCCTAACCCACTAAGGTGTGGCTGGATCTGTCCTAACCCACTAAGGTGTGGCTGGATCTGTCCTAACCCACTAAGGTGTGGCTGGATCTGTCCTAATCCACTAAGGTGTGGCTGGATCTGTCCTAATCCACTAAGGTGTGGCTGGATCTGTCCTAATCCACTAAGGTGTGGCTGAATCTGTCCTAACCCATTATGGTGTGGCTGGATCTGTCCTAACCCACTAAGGTGTGGCTGGATCTGTCCTAACCCACTAAGGTGTGGCTGAATCTGTCCTAACCCATTATGGTGTGGCTGGATCTGTCCTAACCCATTATGGTGTGGCTGGATCTGTCCTACCCCATTATGGTGTGGCTGGATCTGTCCTAACCCATTATGGTGTGGTTATGGGGGGAGGGGGAGGGGGTAAGGGTTATGGGGGGAGGGGGAGGGGGGTAAGGGTTATGGGGGGGGAGGGGGGGGAGGGGGTAAGGGTTATGGGGGGAGGGGGAGGGGGAGGGGGTAAGGGTTATGGGGGGAGGGGGAGGGGGAGGGGGTAAGGGTTATGGGGGGGGAGGGGGGTAAGGGTTATGGGGGGGTAAGGGTTATGGGGGGTAAGGGTTATGGGGGGTAAGGGTTATGGGGGAGGCGTCAGGCGGGGTAAGGGTTATGGGGGAGGCGTCAGGCGGGGTAAGGGTTATGGGGGAGGCGTCAGGCGGGGTAAGGGTTATAGGGGGAGGGGTCAGGCGGGGTAAGGGTTATGAGGGGAGGGGTCAGGCGGGGTAAGGGTTATGGGGGAGGCGTCAGGCGGGGTAAGGGTTATGGGGGAGGGGGAGGGTAAGGTAAGGGTTATGGGGGAGGGGGTTAAGGGTTATGGGGGAGGGGTCAGGCGGGTAAGGGTTATGAGGGGAGGGGTCAGGCGGGTAAGGGTTATGGGGGAGGGGGTAAGGGTTATGGGGGAGGGTTCAGGCGGGGTAAGGGTTATGGGGGAGGGGGTAAGGGTTATGGGGGAGGGGTCAGGCGGGTAAGGGTTATGAGGGGAGGAGTCAGGCGGTTAAGGGTTATGAGGGGAGGGGTCAGGCGGGGTAAAGGTTATGGGGGGGGAGGGGGAGGGGAAGGTAAGGGTTATGGGGGAGGGGGTTAAGGGTTATGGGGGAGGGGTCAGGCGGGTAAGGGTTATGAGGGGAGGGGTCAGGCGGGGTAAGGGTTATGGGGGAGGGGTGGTAAGGGTTATGAGGGGAGGGGTCAGGTGGGGTAAGGGTTATAGGGGGAGGGGTCAGGCGGGGTAAGGGTTATGAGGGGAGGGGTCAGGCGGGGTAAGGGTTATAGGGGAGGGGTCAGGCGGGGTAAGGGTTATGGGGGAGGGGAGTAAGGGTTATGGGGGAGGGAGGAGGGGGTAAGGGTTATGGGGGAGGGGTCAGGCGGTTAAGGGTTATGAGGGGAGGGGTCAGGCGGGGTAAGGGTTATGGGGGAGGGGGAAGGTAAGGGTTATGGGGGAGGTTGGTTAAGGGTTATGGGGGAGGGGTCAGGCGGGTAAGGGTTATGAGGGGAGGGGTCAGGCGGTTAAGGGTTATGGGCGAGGGGGTAAGGGTTATGGGGAGGGTTCAGGCGGGGTAAGGGTTATGGGGGAGGGGGTAAGTGTTATGGGGGAGAGGTCAGGCGGGTAAGGGTTATGGGGGAGGGGGTAAGGGTTATGGGGGAGGGTTCAGGCGGGGTAAGGGTTATGGGGGAGGGGGTAAGGGTTATGGGGGAGGGGTCAGGCGGGGTAAGGGTTATGAGGGGAGGGGTCAGGCGGGGTAAGGGTTATGGGGTAGGGGTCAGGCGGGGTAAGGGTTATGGGGGGGAGGGGTCAGGCGGGGTAAGGGTTATGGGGGAAGGGTCAGGCGGGGTAAGGGTTATGGAGGAGGGGGGAGGGGGGGTAAGGGTTATGGGGGGAGGGGGTAAGGGTTATGGGGGAGGGGGGGGTAAGGGTTATGGGGGAGGGGTCAGGCGGTTAAGGGTTATGGGGAGGGGTCAGGCGGGGTAAGGGTTATGGGGGGGGGGGAGGGGAAGGTAAGGGTTATGGGGGAGGGGGTTTAAGGGTTATGGGGGAGGGGTCAGGCGGGGAAGGGTTATGAGGGGAGGGGTCAGGCGGGTAAGGGTTATGGGGGAGGGGGTAAGGGTTATGGGGGAGGGTTCAGGCGGGGTAAGGGTTATGGGGGAGGGGGGTAAGGGTTATGGGGGAGGGGTCAGGCGGGTAAGGGTTATGAGGGGAGGGGTCAGGCGGTTAAGGGTTATGAGGGGAGGGGTCAGGCGGGGTAAAGGTTATGGGGGGAGGGGAGGGGAAGGTAAGGGTTATGGGGGAGGGGGTTAAGGGTTATGGGGGAGGGGTCAGGCGGGTAAGGGTTATGAGGGGAGGGGTCAGGCGGGGTAAGGGTTATGGGGGAGGGGTGGTAAGGGTTATGAGGGGAGGGGTCAGGCGGGGTAAGGGTTATAGGGGAGGGGTCAGGCGGGGTAAGGGTTATGAGGGGAGGGGTAAGGCGGGGTAAGGGTTATAGGGGGAGGGGTCAGGCGGGGTAAGGGTTATGGGGGAGGGGGAGTAAGGGTTATGGGGGGAGGGAGGAGGGGGGTAAGGGTTATGGGGAGGGGTCAGGCGGTTAAGGGTTATGAGGGGAGGGGTCAGGCGGGGTAAGGGTTATGGGGGAGGGGGAGGGGAAGGTAAGGGTTATGGGGGCGGTGGGTTAAGGGTTATGGGGGAGGGGTCAGGCGGGTAAGGGTTATGAGGGGAGGGGTCAGGCGGTTAAGGGTTATGGGGGAGGGGGTAAGGGTTATGGGGGAGGGTTCAGGCGGGGTAAGGGTTATGGGGGAGGGGGGGTAAGTGTTATGGAGGAGAGGTCAGGCGGGTAAGGGTTATGGGGGGGAGGGGGTAAGGGTTATGGGGGGAGGGGGTAAGGGTTATGGGGGAGGGTTCAGGCGGGGTAAGGGTTATGGGGGAGGGGGTAAGTGTTATGGGGAGAGGTCAGGCGGGTAAGGGTTATGGGGGAGGGGGTTAGGGTTATGGGGGAGGGGGTAAGGGTTATGGGGGAGGGTTCAGGCGGGGTAAGGGTTATGGGGGAGGGGGTAAGGGTTATGGGGAGGGGTCAGGCGGGGTAAGGGTTATGAGGGGAGGGGTCAGGCGGGGTAAGGGTTATGAGGGGAGGGGTCAGGCGGGTAAGGGTTATGGGGGAGGGGTCAGGGGGTAAGGGTTATGGGGGAGGGTTCAGGCGGGGTAAGGGTTATGGGGGAGGGGGTAAGGGTTATGGGGGAGGGGTCAGGCAGGGTAAGGGTTGTGGGGGAGGGGGTAAGGGTTATGGGGGAGGGGTCAGGCGGGTAAGGGTTATGAGGGGAGGGGTCAGGCGGGGGTAAGGGTTATAGGGGGAGGGGTCAGGCGGGGTAAGGGTTATGGGGAGGGGGGTAAGGGTTATGAGGGGAGGGGTCAGGCGGGGTAAGGGTTATAGGGGGAGGGTTCAGGCGGGGTAAGGGTTATGGGGGAGGGGGAGTAAGGGTTATGGGGGAGGGGTCAGGCGGGTAAGGGTTATAGGGGAGGGGGCTTAAGGGTTATGGGGGGAGGGAGGAGGGGGGTAAGGGTTATGGGGGAGGGGGGGTAAGGGTTATGGGGGAGGGAGGAGGGGGGTAAGGGTTATGGGGGAGGGCTCAGGCGGGGTAAGGGTTATGGGGGAGGGAGGAGGGGGTAAGGGTTATGGGGGAGGGGTCAGGCGGGGTAAGGGTTATGGGGGAGGGAGGAGGGGGTAAGGGTTATGGGGGAGGGGTCAGGCGGGGTAAGGGTTATGGGGGAGGGAGGAGGGGGGTAAGGGTTATGGGGGAGGGGTCAGGCGGGGTAAGGGTTATGGGGGGAGGGAGGAGGGGGTAAGGGTTATGGGGGAGGGGTCAGGCGGGGTAAGGGTTATGGGGGAGGGAGGAGGGGGGTAAGGGGAGGGGAGGGGTCAGGCGGGGTAAGGGTTATGGGGGGGGCTTATTACATCAATATGACTAAACAACTATCTCATTCTTAGGAACACACACATTCACTCAGATCCTCATACTCAAGCATTCTCTGGATAAGAGCGTCTGCTAAATGACTTAAATGTAAATGTAAATTCACATAAACACTGTGACACCCTCTAGCCTGGCTGTGATACCCTCTAGCCTGGCTGTGACACCCTCTAGCCTGGCTGTGACACCCTCTAGCCTGGCTGTGACACCCTCTAGCCTGGCTGTGACACCCTCTAGCCTGGCTCTGACACCCTCTAGCCTGGCCGTGACACTGTCTAGCCTGGCTCTGACACCCTCTATCCTGGCTGTGACACCCTCTATCCTGGCCGTGACACCTTCTAGCCTGGCTGTGACACCCTCTATCCTGGCCGTGACACCGTCTAGCCTGTGCTTGTATAAGCATTTCATGAAAGCCTTTGGCTCTGACACTCTGACTACTAGCATTCCATAGATTACATTACAGAGTACATTATCACAACACGACGTGTAGCAGAACCAGTCAATGGACAAGCTATTCATAGCGCCTCAGGAAGACCAGCTGTAATGACATTGCTTGATAAAGCTAGGCAAAGCTAACCTTAGCCTTCTCTGCATGTTTTAAGACATGCAGACTGTTTCGTGCTCTTTGACCTATCTTAGGTCAAAGAGCACAAAACTGTCTGATCTCACCGAGTAAACAAAAGTCAACGTTTCTAAGCAGTCCCTAATGTTCAGCTGTGACACCGAAAATAATTACATATTTTAATTATAATTACACGACTCAAACGTAGGTCCTGACAATCATTGTCAACCTTTTGAGATTCACTGATACCTACTCTGTTCCCTGTGTCAATTTATCCGAATGAGAATCACTGATATCTACTCATATGAAATATTAATATTCTGTGAGGACCCCTGTTTTCAGTGCAAGTCTCTCCGTATGAGTTAAACTAACTGCAGTGTCAACAGGCAGTGCCCTGGGATAGACAGTTACCGTGGCAGGGGAAACATCTCGCTCTCTCTCTCCCTGCCTGGGCATGGTACGCTTGGAGAGAACACATTCCTCCAGAGTCTCTGCTGCTTAGATGGGGAAACATCTCACTCTCTCTCCCTGCCTGGACATGGTACGCTTGGAGAGAACACATTCCTCCAGAGTCTCTGCTGCTTAGATGGGGAAACATCTCGCTCTCTCTCTCCCTGCCTGGACATGGTACGCTTGGAGAGAACACATTCCTCCAGAGTCTCTGCTGCTTAGATGACGTCTGACTCTGTCCATGAACAAACTGTCCTAGAGTTAGTTTATATCCGTTAACTATTCTAGAGTTTCAATTCACAGACTCTACTAGAGTTAGTTTAATATCCGTTAACTATTCGAGAGTTTCAATTCACAGACTCTACTAGAGTTAGTTTAATATCCGTTAACTATTCGAGAGTTTCAATTCACAGACTCTACTAGAGTTAGTTTATATCCGTTAACTATTCTAGAGTTTCAATTCACAGACTCTACTAGAGTTAGTTAATATCCGTTAACTATTCGAGAGTTTCAATTCACAGACTCTACTAGAGTTCGTTTCTGTCCCATAGTTCATGTCTGTTCACAAACAAGCTGTCCCAGAGTTGGCTCTCCTGGTTCGGAGAGGAAAGCCCACACCAGTAAAAACTATTAGTAGGATGTTGTAACTAACGAGTGTTGAGAAAAGTAGTTCAACATCAGTGATGATCCCACTGGCTCACTGACCTCTTCTGTTCCTGTTAAAAAGACACAGTTTATGAACTTACCGTTCACCAGACCTCTCAGAATCCTTTCTCCTCTCGTCAGTCCTTTCCTCTGTCCTTAGTCCTCTTCTCTGCCCTTAGTCCTCTCCTCTGCCCTTAGTCCTCTCCTCTGCCCTTAGTCCTGTCCTCTCCTCAGTCCTTTCCTCTGTCCTTAGTCCTCTTCTCTGCCCTTAGTCCTCTCCTCTGCCCTTAGTCCTGTCCTCTCCTCAGTCCTTTCCTCTGTCCTTAGTCCTCTTCTCTGCCCTTAGTCCTCTCCTCTCCTCAGTCCTTTCCTCTGTACTTAGTCCTCTCCTCTGTCCTTAGTCCTCTTCTCTGTCCTTAGTCCTCTCCTCTGCCCTTAGTCCTTTCCTCTGTCCTTAGTCCTCTCTTCTGCCCTTAGTCCTATCCTCTGCCCTTAGTCCTCTCCTCTGCCCTTAGTCCTCTCCTCTGCCCTTAGACAGTATATCCACTGGACAAATCTGATACAGTGGATCTGAGTGAGGGAGCGCGGAAGAGAGATAAAGGGAGGGATGAAATGGTGGGGAAAGAGAGAGAGAGAGAGGACTGACCCGGCCTCCTTTCTAACAGTCCCTGTGCTGCTATGCGTCACCGTGACTACCCGGATTCAGTTTATGTTTATTACTATACACTAGTCTCCACAGGGAGAAAGAGGAGACCGTGTGGACTGGGTCTGTAGCCCACAGCCAGAGAACAACTGTTTAAGAAATAAAAAAACCTACAAAACAAGAAACAGGAAAAGCGTACAGACATTAAAAACAGAAACAGAGTCAATAACACCTGTTGGAAAGAACCAAGAGGAAGTGACATATATATAGGGGAGGTAATCAGGAAGGTGATGGATGTCCAGGTGAGTTAATGAGGAGTGGGTGTGAGTAAAGATGGTGGAAGGTAATAATGAGTAAACTGGCGACGTCGAGCGCCGGAGAGGGGAGCAGGAGTAGACGTGAAGAATCTTAAAAATAAAATATATTGATGATGATGATTCCATGTGTGTTATTTCATAGTGTTGACGTCTTCGCTATTATTCTACACTGTAGAAAATAGTAAAAATAAAGAAAAAACCCTTGAATGAGCAGGTGTGTCTAAACTTTTGACCGGTACTGTAAATATACAGAGCATTCGGGAAAATATTCTGACCCCTTCACTTTTTCCACATTTTGTTACGTTACACAGCCTTATTCCAAAATGTATTAAGTATGTGTTTTTCCTCATCAATCTACACACAATACCCAGTAATATAAAAAATATATAAAAAAATATTGCAAATGTATTACAATTATAACTTATTGACATCAGTATTCAGACCCTTCGCTATGAGACTTGAAATTGAGCCCAAGTGCATCCTGTTTCCATTGATCATCCTTGAGATGTTTCTACAACTTGATTGGACTCCATCTGTGGTAAATTGAATTGATTGGACATGGTTTGGAAAGGCACACACCTGTCTATATATGGTCCCACAGTTTACAGTGCATGTAAGAGCAAAAACCAAGCCACGAGGTCAAAGGAATACCAAAAATTGTCTACAGCATTGAAGGTCCCCAAGAACACAGTGGCCTCCATCATTCTTAAATGGAAGAAGTTTGGAACCACAAAGACTTCCTAGAGCTGGCCGCCCAGCCAAACTGAGCAATCTGGGGAGAAGGGCCTTGGTCAGGGAGGTGACCAACAACCCGATGGTCACTCTGACAGAGTTCCTCTGTGCAGATGGGAGATACTTCCAGAAGGACAACCGTCTCTGCAGTACTCCACCAATCAGGCATTTATGATGGGTGGCCAGACGGAAGCAACTCCTCAGCAAAAAGCACATGACAGCCCACTTGTAGTATGCCAAAAGGCACCGAAAGGACTCTGACTATGAAAAACGAGATTCTCTTGTATGATGAAACAAACATTGAACTCTTTGTCCTGAATGCCAAGTGTCATGTCTGGAGGAAAACAGGCACCGCTCATAAATACCATCCCTACGGTGAAGCATGGTGGTGGTGGCAGCATCATGCTGCAGGGATGTTTTCAGCGGCAGCGATTGGGAGAATAGTCAGGATTGAGGGAATGATGAACGGAGAAACAGCTTTGAATGACTGAGGTAAAGAGAGATCATTGATGAAAACCTGATCCAGAGTGCTCAGGACCTCAGACTGGGGCGAAGGTTCACCTTCCAACAGGACAACAATCCTAAGCACACAGCCAAGACAATCCAGGAGTGGCTTCGGGACACGTCTCTGAATGTCCTTGAGTGGCCCAGCCAGAGCCTGGACTTGAACCCGATGGAACATTTCTGGAGTTACCTGAAAATAGCTGTGCAGCAACGCTCCCCATCCAACCTAACAGAGCTTGAGATGATCTGCAGAGAAGAATGGGAGAAACTCCCCAAATACAGGTGTGTCAAGCTTGTTGTGTCATATCCAAGAAGACTCGAGGCTGCAATCCCTGCCAAAGGTGCTTCAACAAAGTACAGAGTAAAGTGTTTGAATACTTCTGTAAATGTGATATCCCCCTCCCCCCCAAAAAAAAATCAAATCTGTTTTTGCTTTGACATTATGGGGTATTGTGTGTAGATTGATGAGGGGAAAAAAAGTTTGAATCAATTTTAGAATAAGGCTGTAACGTATCAAAATGTGGAGAAAAAGGAAGGGGTCTGAATACTTTTTAAAAATTGAACCTGAAGAGAGTCCACACGTGTGTCAACCTAATGAACATAATAAAAAACATCCACATCAAAATACGTCAGTTTAAGGGACGTTTACAGAAATGTTTACCTGGAGGAAAATGGGGGCTTTTTCCATTTCAGTCAAGGGGATGGTTTTGTATTTAAAAAAAAAAATCTAGTCCAGGGGAAGGGTCATGTAATTTGTAATTGATGAAATATTTCTCAGTGTTTTAGAATTAGTTGCTTATTGGGCTACATATCGATGAGTGCCCAATGCTGTCCCTCATCTCTGATGATATCAATTGCGCTTATAGGATATTTAGTGTGGCCTCAATCAAATGATCCTTAGGCTATAGCCTACGAAGTGCATGCTCAGAGAAGCACAGAGCAAAGTTATATTTCTCAGACAGCTGCTGGGATTTAATTTAAAACTAGGCTGCATTACACACTACAATGGGGAATCTGACCCTGAGTCCCAGCCTGCTCTGCTCTTGCTGTTCCAAAACGTTTTCATGTGCTGCCTAACCAATGGCTGTGCTGCCTAACCAATGGCTGTGCTGCCTAACCAATGGCTGTGCTGCCTAACCAATGGCTGTGCTGCCTAACCAATGGCTGTGCTGTGTAGGGCAATGGTGGAAGTTCAGGAGGAGAGTCAAAGGTTCTTCAGAATTTTGGGGGGGTTTAGCCTTAGTCCAAAAATGTTACTACCTTGCGCATGGACTAGCCTAGTGCTTATGTTGTGTTCACTTTGAGAAGAAGAGCACGAAGATGAGAAGAAGGACCAGAGGTCAACTTTGATAGCTTGTAGTATATATCATAATTAAATCTATTAAAAACGATAGAGTTGAAGTCTGAAGTTTACATACACTTAGGTTGGAGTCATTAAAACTTGTTTTTCAACCACCACAAATTTCTTGTTAACTAACTATAGTTTTGGAAAGTCGGTTAGGAAATCTACTTTGTGCACAACACAAGTAATTTTTCCAACAATTGTTTATAGACAGATTATTTCACTTACAATTCACTGTATCACAATTCCAGTGGGTCAGAAGTTTACATACACTAAGTTGACTGTGCCTTTAAACAGCTTGGAAAATTCCAGAAAATGATGTCATGGCTTTAGAAGCTTCTGATAGGCTGATTGACATCATTTGAGTCAATTGGAGGTGTACCTGGGGGTGTATTTCAAGGCCTACATTCCAACTCAGTGCCTCTTTGCTTGGCATCATGGGAAAATCAAAAGAAATCACCCAAGACCTCAGAAAAAAATATTGTAGACCACAAGTCTGGTTCATCCTTGGGAGCAATTTCCAAACACCTGAAGGAATCACGTTCATCTGTACAAACAATAGTACGCAAGTCTAAACACCATGGGACCAAGCAGTCATCATACCGCTCAGGAAGGAGACGCGTTCTGTCTCCTAGAGATGGACGTACTTTGGTGCGAGAAGTGTAATTCAATCCCAGAACAACAGCAAAGGACCTTGTGAAGATGCTGGAGGAAACAGGTACAAAAGTATCTATATCCACAGTAAAAACTTTTCTTTTTTTTTTTTTACCTTTATTTAACTAGGCAAGTCAGCTTACAAGTTCTTATTTTCAATGACGGCCTAGGAACAGTGGGTTAACTGCCTGTTCAGGGGCAGAACAACAGATTTGTACCTTGTCAGCTCAGGGGTTTTGAACTTGCAACCTTCCGGTTACTAGTCCAACGCTCTAACCACTAGGCTACGCTGCCGCTGAGTCCCCTATATCGACAACATGAAAGGCTGCTCAGCAAGGAAGAAGCCACTGCTCCAAAACAGACATAAAAAAGCCAGACTACTGTTTGCAACTGCACATGGGGACAAAGATTGCACTTTTTGCAGAAATTTCCTCTGGTCTGATGAAACAAAAATGTAACTGTTTGATAATAATGACCATTATTATGTTTGGAGGAAAAAGGGGGATGCTTGCAAGCCGAAGAACACCATCCCAACCGTGAAGCACGGGGGTGGCAGCATCATGTTGTGGGGTGCTTTTCTGCAGAAGGGGCTGGTGCCCTTCACAAAATAGACGGCATCATGAGGAAGGAAAATTATGTGGATATATTGAAGCAACATCTAAGACATCAGTCAGGAAGTTAAAGCTTGGTCGCACATGGGCCTTCCAAATGGACAATGACCCCAAGCATACCTCCAAAGTTGTGGCAAAATGGCTTAAGGACAACAAAGTCAAGGTATTGGAGTGGCCATCACAAAGCCCTGACCTCACTCTTATAGAAAATGTGTTGGCAGAACTGAAAAAGCATGAAAAGAGGCCTACGAACCTGTAACGGCATTCCTACTCTTCTGAGGAGGAGAAGCGAGAAGGATCGGAGGACCAATGCGCAGCGTGTTAACGGTCCATAATGTTTCTTTAAAGACATAAACTGAACACTACTAAACAATAAACATGAAACGAACAAAACCGAAACAGTACAGTGTGGCGACAAACACTCACACGGAAACAAACACACACAACTCAAAAGTGAAACCCAGGCTACCTAAGTATTATTCTCAAAACCCCAACATAGAAAAACACACATAGACTTCCCACCCCAACTCACGCCCTGACCATACTAA
>NC_088402.1:7416086-7456086 GCF_034236695.1 Oncorhynchus nerka
GGAGTCAACATGGGCCAGCTTTAGACACCTTGTTGAGGTCCATACCCCAACGAGTTGAGGATGTTCTGAACTCAATATTCTTGATTTGTACACTCAGTGTATGTGCTCTCTTTGGATTCAAATTCACCGTGAAAATGACCCCATCGTAATATTTAGAACAGAACATATTTTACTGCTTTTAATTTTTACATTATTAGATGCTCTTGAAAATGCCTTTGCGCTACTATGAAGATAAAACCGTAATTAAAGATGAGAGTTCTCTCTGGATTCCCCCCGGTCGGTCCATCATGGAAAGAGCATTCTGTTCTTAATGTTTCGTACACTCAGTGTATAACGTTATTAGTCATTACCTGTACCCGTTGTCCACACCCATTTTGTTTTCATAAAGTTCAGTTGAGACAAGTCAGAGGTCACATCATACTTCCTGATTGTGATTTCATTGCCCTGTGTAATGACCCCCTGGAGAGGATGGAACCAGCCTGTTAGTTCCTGTAGTGGTGGATGAGAGGGAGGAAAGGAGATATTAGAGGGAGCAGAGCGATGAGAGGGAGGAAATAGTGACAGAGAGAGAGAGAGAGAGAGAGAGCGAGAGGGAGGAGAGGTATGACAGAGAAGAGAGAGAGAGAGAGAGAGAGAGAGAAATACTGTGTGGATGGAAAAACAGCCCTGTTTTTGTCCAGTCCCAAACAACCCACAAAGCCAAATCAAATCAAATCAAATTTTATCTGTCACATACACATGGTTAGCAGATGTTAATGCGAGTGTAGCGAAATGCTTGTGCTTCTAGTTCCGACAATGCAGTAATAACCAACGAGTAATCTAGCCACACCCTTCAACTCCAAAACATTGTATGTTCATGTTTATGAAGTGATGGATCACCCATAGTTAATTTACTTTAATCTAGTGTTTTTATATATCAGTAACACACAGTGGGTTCTACACAACAAGGGGCTCAGTATGGAATATGTTCTGCGTCCCAAATGGCATATATTCTCTGTGTTTATCACCCTAAGAACCCAATTCTGATTTTATTTCCAAACCTTTTTTTTTTATTGTCTTTGTTGGAGTGAGATCCACATATGTGACCTATCGGCACAATTTGGTCTTATGTAGCATGATATGACATAGTGTTGTTTTTTTACATTGGATAAAAGTAGAGACTCAGTAGAGACTCAGAACTAGAACATGGTATATCTTACACTACAGTAACAAAAATAAGTAAATTCTGCCTTGAAAGTTGATAAACGTGTAACCTCACTTTTGGGAAATTGGTCCTTGAATATTTGGCTGTACTGGAGAGCTCTTCTTTTTTATTGTATTTTATCCCCCCTTTTAATGGTATCCAATTGTTAGTAGTTACTATCTTGTGTCATCGCTACAACTCCAGTATGGGCTCGGGAGAGACGAAGGTCGAGAGCCATGCATCCTCCGAAACACAACCCAACCAAGCCGCACTGCTTCTTAACCTCTTGAAACTAGGGGGCACTATTTTCATTTTTATATCAACCGGGACAGGTGGCTTATAGTGAACAGGCTATTTTGTCAGGACAAGATGCTAGAATATGCATATAATTGGTAGCTTAGGATAGAAAACACTCAAAGTTTATAACAGAACTGATATTGCAGGCGAAAGACTGAGAAAAATATTTCTTATTTAGAAAGCTCTGCGTTCCTATGCGTCCCTATTGAGCAGTGAATGAGATCTCAACCAGATTCCTTTTTCTATGGCTTCCCTATGGCTTTAATGTGTCTAGTGTCACAATACATAGTTTCAGGCTTTTATTTTGAAAAATGAGCCTGAACATTGCTTCAGTGGTCAGCTGGAGTCTCTCAGAGTGTTTTGTGCGTAAAAGACAAATGCGGCCATTGTTTCTCTCTTTCCTACTAAGAAGCCATCTGTCCAGGTTGATATATTATCGAATAGATATTTGAAAAACACCTTGAGGATGGATTATAAACAACGTTTGCCATGTTTCTGTCGATATTATGGAGCTAATTTGGAATATTTTTTCGTCGTTGTCGTGACTTTAATTTCCGGTCGAATTCTCAGCCAAATGTGAAGAACTAACAGAGTTATTTTGGCTACAAATTAATATTTTTTGGAAAAAAGGAACATTTGCTATCTAACTGGGAGTCTTGTGAGTGAAAACATCCGAAGCTCATCAAAGGTAAACGATTTAATTTGATTGCTTTTCTGATTTTCGTGACCAAGTTACCTGCTGCTAGCTGGACATAATGCTATGCTAGGCTATCGATAAACTTACACAAACGCTTGGATTGCTTTCGCTGTAAAGCATAATTTCAAAATCTGAGACGACAAGGTGGATTAATGCAACCGCTATGTCAGATTTTTTAAAAACTTTACGGGAAAAAGCATAATCTGAGAACAGCTCAGAGCCCAAACCAGCCAGAGAAATATCCGCCATGTTGGGTAGTCAACATTATTCAGAAATAGAAAAATAAATAAATATTCACTTATCTTTGATGATCTTCATCCGAATGCACTCCCAGGAATTGCAGTTCCACAATAAATGCTTGTTTTGTTCGATAATGTCCATCATTTATGTCTAGTTATGTACAATAGCTTCTTTTGTTAGGGCGTTTGGTAAACAAATCCAAAATCGCGTTCAGGTCCAGTTGGACGAAAAGTTCAAGAAGTTATATTACAGGTCGAAGAAACTTGTCAAACTAAGTACAGAATCAATCTTTAGGATGTTTTTATCATAAGTGTTCAATAAAGTTCCAACCGGAGAATTCCATTGTCTGTAGAAAAGCAATGGAACGCAGGTCGCTCTCATCTGAAATGTGCGTGACTGAGAATGAGGCTGCTGGCAGACCCCTTAGTCAAACAGCTCTCATCCGGCCCCCCTTCACTGTAGAAGCAAAATAACCCATATCCCACTGTGTATTCGATAGGGGCTGAGTTTAAAAACTACACACCTCAGATTTCCCACTTCCTGTTTGGATTTTTGTCTCAGGTTTTTGCCTGCCATATGATTTATATTATACTCACAGACATCATTCAAACAGTTATAGAAACTTCAGCGTGTTTTCTATCCAATACTAATAATAATATGCATATATTAGCATCTGGGACTGAGTAGGAGGCAGTTCACTCTGGGCACGCTATTCATCCAAATGTGAAAATGCTGCCCCCTATCCCAAAGAAGTTAACTTGATGCACCTATCCCGTTAGCGGGATCATTTTCGACAACATCCGCTGAATTGCAGAGCGCCAAATTCAAATTAAATTACTACAAATATTTAATTTTCATGAAATCACAAGTGCAATATAGCAAAACACAGCTTAGCTTGTTGTTAATCCACCTGGCGTGTCAGATTTTTAAAAAGCTTTTCAGCGAAAGCATACCAAGCGATGATGTAAGGACATCTCTCTCAGCAGACAAAACGTTACAAACACTAGCAGCCAAGTAGATTGGTCACAAAAGTCAGAAAATCAATAAAATGAATCGCTTACCTTTGATGATCTTCGGATGTTTGCACGCACGAGACTCCCAGTTACACAATAAATGTTCCTTTTGTTCCATAAAGATAATTTTTATATCCATAATACCTCAATTTGGTTGGTGGGTTATGTTCAGAAATCCACAGGCTCGAGCGGTCACGACCTGGCATACGAAAATTCCAAATAGTATCCGTAAAGTTCGTAGAAACATGTCAAACGATTTTTATAATCAATCCTCAGGTTGTTTTTACAATATATAATCGATAATATTTTAACCGGACTACCTTCTTCAATATGAGAGAGAGAGAAAATGTCTGCTCCAAGCTGTTGCGCATGCAAAATGCTTCTGGCACCCAGCCATCCAGGTTTTCACCTGCAATATCAGTTCTGTTATACTCACAGACAATATTTTGACTGTTTTGGAAACTTTTGAGTGTTTTCTATCATAATCTGACAATTATATGCATATTCTAGATTCTGGGCCTGAGAAATAGGCAGTTTCATTTGGGTACGTTTTTCATCCAAACATCAAAATACTGCCCCCTACACTCAACATGTTAATTATTATGATTACCTCATATCAGTCTCATTCTGAACATCGTTGACTTCAAATCTGGACAAATCCTACTCTGCATGATGATTCATCAATACACAAATTGGCTTAATTATTTATTTACTAACTAACTTAATAATCAGAATTACTTAAACACCCCCACAGGAAAGATTATACATTGATTACTAACATGATGCAATGAAAAGTCCCTAGTGGACTAACCCAATATGACGGCTTGGTACACAATGAAAAGGGAGGGGCATGTAAGGAGAGGGAGAGACAGAGAGAGTCAACTTATCGTACAGTTGGAAAACTATGCTGATGGGAATGTAAATACTTTGCACATGAATGACCGCTCATTAAAAAATAATTGCAATGTATATATATTTACGCTTGTATATCTTTGTCGTCTCTCTCTGTTGAAATTGCCCGGTCCATCTATGGAGAATAAGTTCGACAGAAAGTCTCTGGTTGTGTAAATCTCTGGTTGTCCACCAGAGGTCACCATGTCCTTTGTAATCGTAGCTTCTTGGTCTTGGAGTATCTGTTAGAAAGGATCCCTCCAGAATGTGCACCATGTGGTTTGTTAGAATAGTTCCTTTATAAGTATCTATAGTAGTGAAATTAAATTGTTCTTTGTCTCTTGTCTTCGGTCGAGTTTCCTAGACTACATTACCCAGCTGTGGACAGGAAATGTTTGATATAGTCTTTGCCTTCACTCGTCGAGAGTCTGAGGGTCTTACCATTTTCTGGTCTTGTAGTTTTTAAACCATTTGTCACGTTCAGCTTGAGCAGTACATTGGCTGGTCTCAATGGTTGATTATTCAGGGTACAGATCGAAACACTACACACCGGTAGGAACCTGACATGTTTTGGTCTAATGTAAATTTAGTTAAGAGTCCTTTTATAAGCACTCTGGAAAAAGGGGCGTTCCATCCTTTTGGCATTATGTCTGTGCTCATGTAGGTGTGGTTACTGACTGGGTAAAACTTTACATGATAACAATTATCTAATTTAGATAGATAAAATCACATTTCATCTTATCGCAAATAGTTGAATCATATACGTTTTACAACATTTAGATATAACGCTGACATATACACAGTGAAAGCTCTTAAAGTTTCCATTATGATGTCACCAAACAATAAATTATCTGACATGATTGTTCTTTAAGTCTCATCTGAGCATTTCACACATTCTTTGTGTTAGGAATATTTTTCATTATCCACATTTGGATGTTGCAGTTTTGGCGAGAAGAATCTCCTTGTAACAAAAGGGTTCTTTCCCTTCAATACTGTATGGTCAGCGAGTGACCATTTCTGCAAGGTATTTGCGAAATTCATAAAACTGGCCATGCAGTATTAGATTAGAAAATGATATAATAGAACAGAATATAATATAACAGAGTATAATATAAAAAAAACATAATATTATAGAATAGAACAGACCATACAGAAATAGAGTAGAATATAAAAAAGCATGATATTATAGAATAGAACAGAATATAATAGAGTAGAATATAAAGAACATAATAATATAGAATATAACAGAATAGAATAGAATATAAAACACATAATATTATAGAATAGAACAGAATATAATAGAGTAGAATATAAAGAACATAATAATATAGAATATAACAGAATAGAATAGAATATAAAACACATAATATTATAGAATAGAACAGAATATAATAGAATAGAGTAGAATAAAAAAACATCATATTATAGAATAGAACAGACCCTAATAGAATAGAGTAGAATATAAAAAAACATGATATTATAGAATAGAACAGAATATAATAGAATATAACAGAATATAATATAATAGAGTAGAATATAATATAATAGAAGAGATTAGAATACAGCAGAATAGAATAGAATAGAATATAACAGAATATAATAGAATAGAGTAGAATATAATATAATAGAAGAGATTAGAATACAGCAGAATATAATAGAAGAGAATATAACAGAATATAATAGAATAGAGTAGAATATAATATAATAGAAGAGATTAGAATACAGCAGAATATATTATAAAAGAATATAATAGAATATAACAGAACAAAATAGAATAGAATAGAATAGAGTAGAATAGAATAGAATAGAGTAGAATAGAATAGAATAGAATAGAGTAGAATAGAATAGAATAGAATACAGCAGAATATAATATAATATAAAATAATACAATATAATTGAACAGAATAGAATAGAATAGAACATAATATATTAGAACATAATATAATAGAATAGAACAGAAGATAGTAGAATATAATAGAACAGAATATAATAAAACAGTATATATTAGAAAATAATAGAACAGAAAATAGTAGAATATAATAGAACAGAATATAATAAAACAGTATATATTAGAAAATAATAGAACAGAAAATAATATAATATAATATATTAGAATACAATACAATACAATAGAACATAATTTAATAGAACATAATATAATAGAACAGAACAGAATATAATAGAATATAATAGAATATATTAGAACAGAATATAATAGAACAGAACAGAATATATTAGAATAGAATAGAACAGAATATTAGAATGTAATAGAACAGAATAATATAGAATAGAATCGAACAGAATATATCAGAATATAATAGAACAGAATATATCAGAATATAATTGGACAGAATATAATAGAATACAATGGAACATAATAGAATATAGTTGAATAGAGTAGAATATAATAGAATATAATAGAACAGAATGTAATAGAATATAAATAATATAATAGAACAGAATATAATATAATATAATATAAAAGAACAGAAGAGAACAGAATATAATAGAACAGAAAATAATAGAACAGAATTTAATAAAACAGAATATATTAGAATATAATAGAACAGCACATAATAGAATAGAATACAATAGAACAGAATTTAATAGAATACAATAGAACAGAATAGAATATAGTTGAATAGAGTAGAATATAATATAATAGAACAGAATTTAATAGAATACAGTAGAACAGAATTTAATATAATATAATATAACAGAATAGAATATAGTTGAAAAGAGTAGAATATAATATAAAAGAACTGAATATAATATAATATAATAGAACAGTATATATTAGAATATAATAGAACATAATAGAACAGAATATATTAGAATATAAATAATATAATAGAACATAATAATAGAATACAATAGAACAGAATACAATAGAACAGAATACAATAGAACATAATACAATAGGACAGAATATAATAGAATAGAACAGAATAGAATAGAATAGAATAGTACATAATACATTAGAACCGAATATAATAGAGTAGAATAGAACAGAATATATTAGAATAGAATAGAACAGAATATAATAGAATATAATAGAACAGAATATAATAGAAC
This sequence comes from Oncorhynchus nerka, assembly GCF_034236695.1. NCBI lineage: Eukaryota > Metazoa > Chordata > Actinopteri > Salmoniformes > Salmonidae > Oncorhynchus > Oncorhynchus nerka. The sequence continues at coordinate 7,423,483 of NC_088402.1, forward strand.
AGAATATAATAGAACCGAATATAATAGAATGTAAATAATAGAATATAATATAAAAGAACAGAATAGAATAGAATATAATAGAACAAAATAGAGCAGAATGTATTAGAACATAATAGAACATAATAGAACATAATATTATAGAATACAATAGAACAGAAAATAATAGAACATAATATAATAGGACAGAATATAATAGAATAGAATAGAACAGAATATAATAGAATAGAATAGAATATAATATAATGCAATAGAACAGAATATAATATAATACAATAGAACAGAATATAATATAATACAATAGAACAGAATGTAATATAATATAATATAATACAATAGAACAGAATATAATATATTATAATATAATAGAAAATAATATAATATAATATAATATAGTTGAAAAGAGTAGAATATAATATAATAGAACAGAATATAATAGAGTAGAATATATTATAATAGAACATAATATAATATAATATAATAGAACATAATATAATATAATATAATAGAACATAATATAATATAATACAATAGAACATAATATAATAGAACAGAATATAATATAATACAATAGAACAGAATATAATATAATAGAAAATAATTTAATATAGTTGAAAAGAGTAGAATATAATATAATAGAACAGAATATAATAGAGAAGAATATATAATTGCCACGTTCTGACCTTAATTTCCTTTGTTTTGTATTTATTTAGTATGGTCAGGGCGTGAGTTGGGTGGGTTGTCTATGTTTGTTTTTCTAGGTTTTGGGAATTTCTATGTTTCGGCCTAGTATGGTTCTCAATCAGAGGCAGGTGTCATTAGTTGTCTCTGATTGAGAATCATACTTAGGTAGCCTGGGTTTCACTGTGTGTTTGTGGGTGATTGTTTCCGTGTCTGTGTTTGTTCGCCACACGGTACTGTTTCGGTTTTGTTCACGTTTATTGTTTTGTATTCATTGAGTGTTCAGTTCATGTTTTTAAATAAACAACCATGGACACTTACCACGCCGCATCTTGGTCCGATCCTTGCTACACCTCCTCTTCAGACGAAGAGGAGGAAAACCCTTACAAGTATAATAGAACATAATAGAATAGAATATAATAAAACATAATATAATATAATACAATAGAACATAATATAATAGAACAGAATATAATATAATACAATAGAACATAATATAATATAATACAATAGAACATAATATAATAGAACCGAATACAATAGAAAATAATATAATAGAACAGAATATAATATAATATAATACAATAGAACATAATATAATATAATACAATAGAACATAATATAATATAACATAATAGAATAGAATATAATAAAACATAATAGAATAGAATATAATAAAACATAATATAATATAATACAATAGAACATAATATAATATAATACAATAGAACATAATATAATATAACATAATAGAATAGAATATAATAAAACATAATAGAATAGAATATAATAAAACATAATATAATATAATACAATAGAACATAATATAATATAATACAATATAACATAATATAATATAATACAATAAAACATAATATAATATAATACAATAGAACATAATATAATAGAACCGAATACAATAGAAAATAATATAATAGAACAGAATATAATATAATACAATAGAACAGAATATAATATAATACAATAGAACAGAATATAATATAATATAATATATCCTTTTAATCATTTTAGTCAATTAGATTCTTGCTACGTAAGCTTAACTTTCTGAACATTCGAGACGTGTAGTCCACTTGTCATTCCAATCTCCTCTGCATTAGCGTAGCCTCTTCTCTAGCCTGTCAACTATGTGTCTGTCTATCCCTGTTCTCTCCTCTCTGCACAGACCATACAAACGCTCCACACCGCATGGCCGCGGCCACCCTAATCTGGTGGTCCCAGCGCGCACGACCCACGTGGAGTTCCAGGTCTCCGGTAGCCTCTGGAACTGCCGATCTGCGGCCAACAAGGCAGAGTTCATCTCAGCCTATGCCTCCCTCCAGTCCCTCGACTTCTTGGCACTGACGGAAACATGGATCACCACAGACAACACCGCTACTCCTACTGCTCTCTCTTCGTCCGCCCACGTGCTCTCGCACACCCCGAGAGCTTCTGGTCAGCGGGGTGGTGGCACCGGGATCCTCATCTCTCCCAAGTGGTCATTCTCTCTTTCTCCCCTTACCCATCTATCTATCGCCTCCTTTGAATTCCATGCTGTCACAGTTACCAGCCCTTTCAAGCTTAACATCCTTATCATTTATCGCCCTCCAGGTTCCCTCGGAGAGTTCATCAATGAGCTTGATGCCTTGATAAGCTCCTTTCCTGAGGACGGCTCACCTCTCACAGTTCTGGGCGACTTTAACCTCCCCACGTCTACCTTTGACTCATTCCTCTCTGCCTCCTTCTTTCCACTCCTCTCCTCTTTTGACCTTACCCTCTCACCTTCTCCCCCTACTCACAAGGCAGGCAATACGCTCGACCTCATCTTTACTAGATGCTGTTCTTCCACTAACCTCATTGCAACTCCCCTCCAAGTCTCCGACCACTACCTTGTATCCTTTTCCCTCTCGCTCTCATCCAACACTTCCCACACTGCCCCTACTCGGATGGTATCGCGCCGTCCCAACCTTCTCTCCCCCGCTACTCTCTCCTCTTCCATCCTATCATCTCTTCCCTCTGCTCAAACCTTCTCCAACCTATCTCCTGATTCTGCCTCCTCAACCCTCCTCTCCTCCCTTTCTGCATCCTTTGACTCTCTATGTCCCCTATCCTCCAGGCCGGCTCGGTCCTCCCCTCCCGCTCCGTGGCTCGACGACTCATTGCGAGCTCACAGAACAGGGCTCCGGGCAGCCGAGCGGAAATGGAGGAAAACTCGCCTCCCTGCGGACCTGGCATCCTTTCACTCCCTCCTCTCTACATTTTCCTCCTCTGTCTCTGCTGCTAAAGCCACTTTCTACCACTCTAAATTCCAAGCATCTGCCTCTAACCCTAGGAAGCTCTTTGCCACCTTCTCCTCCCTCTTGAATCCTCCTCCCCCTCCCCCTCCTCCCTCTCTGCAGATGACTTCGTCAACCATTTTGAAAAGAAGGTCGACGACATCCGATCCTCGTTTGCTAAGTCAAACGACACCGCTGGTTCTGCTCACACTGCCCTACCCTGTGCTCTGACCTCTTTCTCCCCTCTCTCTCCAGATGACATCTCGCGTCTTGTGACGGCCGGCCGCCCAACAACCTGCCCGCTTGACCCTATCCCCTCCTCTCTTCTCCAGACCATTTCCGGTGACCTTCTCCCTTACCTCACCTCGCTCATCAACTCATCCCTGACCGCTGGCTACGTCCCTCCCGTCTTCAAGAGAGCGAGAGTTGCACCCCTTCTGAAAAAACCTACACTCGATCCCTCCGATGTCAACAACTACAGACCAGTATCCCTTCTTTCTTTTCTCTCCAAAACTCTTGAACGTGCCGTCCTTGGCCAGCTCTCCCGCTATCTCTCTCAGAATGACCTTCTTGATCCAAATCAGTCAGGTTTCAAGACTAGTCATTCAACTGAGACTGCTCTTCTCTGTATCACGGAGGCACTACGCACTGCTAAAGCTAACTCTCTCTCCTCTGCTCTCATCCTTCTAGACCTATCGGCTGCCTTCGATACTGTGAACCATCAGATCCTCCTCTCCACCCTCTCCGAGTTGGGCATCTCCGGCGCGGCCCATGCTTGGATTGCGTCCTACCTGACAGGTCGCTCCTACCAGGTGGCGTGGCGAGAATCTGTCTCCTCACCACGCGCTCTCACCACTGGTGTCCCCCAGGGCTCTGTTCTAGGCCCTCTCCTATTCTCGCTATACACCAAGTCACTTGGCTCTGTCATAACCTCACATGGTCTCTCCTATCATTGCTATGCAGACGACACACAATTAATCTTCTCCTTTCCCCCCTCTGATGACCAGGTGGCGAATCGCATCTCTGCATGTCTGGCAGACATATCAGTGTGGATGACGGATCACCATCTCAAGCTGAACCTCGGCAAGACGGAGCTGCTCTTCCTCCCGGGGAAGGACTGCCCGTTCCATGATCTCGCCATCACGGTTGACAACTCCATCGTGTCCTCCTCCCAGAGCGCTAAGAACCTTGGCGTGATCCTGGACAAGACGGTGGCCCGTTCCTGTAGGTTCATGCTCTACAACATCCGCAGAGTACGACCCTGCCTCACACAGGAAGCGGCGCAGGTCCTAATCCAGGCACTTGTCATCTCCCGTCTTGATTACTGCAACTCGCTGTTGGCTGGGCTCCCTGCCTGTGCCATTAAACCCCTACAACTCATCCAGAACGCCGCAGCCCGTCTGGTGTTCAACCTTCCCAAGTTCTCTCACGTCACCCCGCTCCTCCGCTCTCTCCACTGGCTTCCAGTTGAAGCTCGCATCCGCTACAAGACCATGGTGCTTGCCTACGGAGCTGTGAGGGGAACGGCACCTCAGTACCTCCAGGCTCTGATCAGGCCCTACACCCAAACAAGGGCACTGCGTTCATCCACCTCTGGCCTGCTCGCCTCCCTACCACTGAGGAAGTACAGTTCCCGCTCAGCCCAGTCAAAACTGTTCGCTGCTCTGGCCCCCCAATGGTGGAACAAACTCCCTCACGACGCCAGGACAGCGGAGTCAATCACCACCTTCCGGAGACACCTGAAACCCCACCTCTTTAAGGAATACCTAGGATAGGATAAAGTAATCCTTCTCACCCCCCTTAAAAGACCTAGATGCACTATTGTAAAGTGGCAGTTCCACTGGATGTCATAAGGTGAAAGCACCAATTTGTAAGTCGCTCTGGATAAGAGCGTCTGCTAAATGACTTAAATGTAATGTAATGTAAATGTAATATAATAGAGTAGAATATATTATAATAGAACATAATAGAATAGAATATAATAGAACATAATATAATATAATACAATAGAACAGAATATAATATAATATAATATAATAGAAAATAATATAATATAGTTGAAAAGAGTAGAATATAATATAATAGAACAGAATATAATATAATACAATAGAACATAATATAATATAATACAATAGAACATAATATAATAGAACAGAATACAATAGAAAATAATATAATAGAACATAATATAATAGGACAGAATAGAACAGAATTTAATATAATAGAACATAATACATTAGAACAGAATATAATAGAGTAGAATAGAACAGAATATAATAGAACATAATATAATAGGACAGAATAGAATAGAATAGAATAGAACAGAATATAATATAATAAAACATAATACATTAGAACTGAAGATAATAGAGCAGAATAGAACAGAACATATTAGAATAGAATAGAACAGAATATAATAGAATATAATAGAACAGAATATATTAGAATAGAATAGAACAGAATATAATAGAATATTATAGAACAGAATAGAATATAATAGAACAGAATATAATAGAATATAATAGAACAGAATATAATAGACTATAATAGAACAGAATATAATATAATATAATAGAACAGAATATAATAGAATATAATAGAACAGAATTTAATATAAAAGAACAGAATATAATAGAATATAATAGAACAGAATATAATAGAACAGAATATAATAGAATATAATAGAACAGAATTTAATATAAAATAACAGAATATAATAGAATATAATAGAACAGAATATAATAGAATTTAATATAAAAGAACAGAATATAATAGAATATAATAGAACAGAATACAATAGAATATAATAGAACAGAATATAATATAATATAATATAATAGAACAGAATATAATATAATAGAATATAATAGAACAGAATATAATATAATAGAATATAATAGAACAGAATATAATATAATAGAACAGAATATAATAGAATATAATAGAACAGAATATAATAGAATATAATAGAACATAATATAATAGAATATACTAGAACAGAATAGAATATAATAGAACAGAATATAATATAATATAATATAATAGAACAGAATTTAATATAAAAGAACAGAATATAATAGAATATAATAGAACATAATATAATAGAATATACTAGAACAGAATAGAATATAATAGAACAGAATATAATATAATATAATAGAATATAATAGAACAGAATACAATAGAATATAATAGAACAGAATATAATATAATATAATATAATATAATAGAACAGAATTGAATATAAAAGAACAGAATATAATAGAATATAATAGATAATATAATATAATACAATAGAACAGAATATAATATAATATAATATAATAGAAAATAATATAATATAGTTGAAAAGAGTAGAATATAATATAATAGAACAGAATATAATATAATACAATAGAACATAATATAATATAATACAATAGAACATAATATAATAGAACAGAATACAATATAAAATAATATAATAGAACTTAATATAATAGGCCAGAATATAATATAATAGAATAGAATATAATACATTAGAACAGAATATAATAGAATGTAAATAATAGAATATAACAGAATATATTATAATAGAACATAATAGAATAGAATATAATAGAACATAATATAATATAATACAATAGAACATAATATAATATAATACAATAGAACATAATATAATAGAACAGAATACAATAGAAAATAATATAATAGAACATAATATAATAGGACAGAATATAATATAATAGAATAGAATATAATACATTAGAACAGAATATAATAGAGTAGAATAGAACAGAATATAATAGAAAATAATATAATAGGACAGAATATAATAGAATAGAATAGAACATAATTTAATATAATAGAACATAATACATTAGAACTGAATATAATAGAGTAGAATAGAACAGAATATAATAGAACAGAATATATTAGAATAGATTAGAACAGAATATAATAGAATATTATAGAACAGAATTGAATATAATAGAACAGAATATAATATAATATAATAGAACAGAATATAATAGAATATAATAGAACAGAATATAATATAATATGATAGAACAGAATATAATAGAATATAATAGAACAGAATTTAATATAAAAGAACAGAATATAATAGAATATAATAGAACAGAATATAATAGAACAGAATATAATAGAATATAATAGAACAGAATTTAATATAAAAGAACAGAATATAATAGAATATAATAGAATATAATAGAATTTAATATAAAAGAACAGAATATAATAGAATATAATAGAACAGAATACAATAGAATATAATAGAACAGAATATAATATAATATAATATAATATAATATAATAGAACAGAATATAATATAATATAATAGAACAGAATATAATATACTATAATATAATAGAAAATAATAGAACAGAATATAATAGAATATAATAGAACAGATTATAATATAATAGAATATAATAGAACAGAATATAATATAATATAATATAATAGAACAGAATATAATATAATAGAACAGAATATAATAGAATATAATAGAACAGAATATAATAGAACATAATATAATAGAATATACTAGAACAGAATAGAATATAATAGGACAGAATATAATATAATATAATATAATATAATAGAACAGAATTGAATATAAAAGAACAGAATATAATAGAATATAATAGAACAGAATTTAATATAAAAGAACAGAATATAATAGAATGTAATAGAACAGAATACAATAGAATATAATAGAACAGAATATAATATAATATAATAGAACAGAATAGAACATAATAGAACAGAATATAATAGAATATAATAGAACAGAATTGAATATAAAAGAACAGAATATAATAGAATATAATAGAACATAATATAATATAATACAATAGAACAGAATATAATATAATATAATATAATAGAAAATAATATAATATAGTTGAAAAGAGTAGAATATAATATAATAGAACAGAATATAATATAATACAATAGAACATAATATAATATAATACAATAGAACATAATATAATAGAACAGAATACAATAGAAAATAATATAATAGAACATAATATAATAGGACAGAATATAATATAATAGAATAGAATATAATACATTAGAACAGAATATAATAGAGTAGAATAGAACAGAATATAATAGAACATAATATAATAGGACAGAATAGAATAGAATAGAATAGAACATAATTTAATATAATAGAACATAATACATTAGAACTGAATATAATAGAGCAGAATAGAACTGAATATATTAGAATAGAATAGAACAGAATATCATAGAATATAATAGAACAGAATATAATATAATAGAACAGAATATAATAGAATATAATAGAACAGAATATAATATAATAGAACAGAATATAATAGAATATAATAGAACAGAATTTAATATAAAAGAACAGAATACAATAGAATATAATAGAACAGAATATAATATAATAGAACAGAATATAATAGAATAGAATATAATATAATAGAATACAATAGAACAGAATATAATATACTATAATATAATAGAAAATAATATAATATAATCGAACAGAATAGAATATAATAGAACAGAATATAATATAATATAATAGAACAGAATATAATATAATAGAACAGAATATAATAGAATATAATAGAACAGAATATAATATAATAGAACAGAATATAATAGAATATAATAGAACAGAATTTAATATAAAAGAACAGAATACAATAGAATATAATAGAACAGAATATAATATAATAGAACAGAATATAATAGAATAGAATATAATATAATAGAATACAATAGAACAGAATATAATATACTATAATATAATAGAAAATAATATAATATTTACATTACATACATTACATTTACATTTAAGTCATTTAGCAGACGCTCTTATCCAGAGCGACTTACAAATTGGTGCATTCACCTTATGACCTCCAGTGGAACAGTAGTGCATCTAAATCTTTTCAGGGGGAGGGGGGGTGAGAGGGATTACTTTATCCTATCCTAGGTATTCCTTAAAGAGGTGGGGTTTCAGGTGTCTCCGGAAGGTGGTATTTGACTCCGCTGTCCTGGCGTCGTGAGGGAGTTTGTTCCACCATTGGGGGGCCAGAGCAGCGAACAGTTTTGACTGGGCTGAGCGGGAACTGTACTTCCTCAGTGGTAGGGAGGCGAGCAGGCCAGAGGTGGATGAACGCAGTGCCCTTGTTTGGGTGTAGGGCCTGATCAGAGCCTGGAGGTACTGAGGTGCCGTTCCCCTCACAGCTCCGTAGGCAAGCACCATGGTCTTGTAGCGGATGCGAGCTTCAACTGGAAGCCAGTGGAGGGAGCGGAGGAGCGGGGTGACGTGAGAGAACTTGGGAAGGTTGAACACCAGACGGGCTGCGGCGTTCTGGATGAGTTGTAGGGGTTTAATGGCACAGGCAGGGAGCCCAGCCAACAGCGAGTTGCAGTAATCCAGACGGGAGATGACAAGTGCCTGGATTAGGACCTGCGCCGCTTCCTGTGTGAGGCAGGGTCGTACTCTGCGGATGTTGTAGAGCATGAACCTACAGGAACGGGCCACCGCCTTGATGTTAGTTGAGAACGACAGGGTGTTGTCCAGGATCACGCCAAGGTTCTTAGCGCTCTGGGAGGAGGACACAATGGAGTTGTCAACCGTGATGGCGAGATCATGGAACGGGCAGTCCTTCCCGGGAGGAAGAGCAGCTCCGTCTTGCCGAGGTTCAGCTTGAGGTGGTGATCCGTCATCCACACGGATATGTCTGCCAGACATGCAGAGATGCGATTCGCCACCTGGTCATCAGAAGGGGAAAGGAGAAGATTAATTGTGTGTCGTCTGCATAGCAATGATAGGAGAGACCATGTGAGGTTATGACAGAGCCAAGTGACTTGGTGTATAGCGAGAATAGGAGAGGGCCTAGAACAGAGCCCTGGGGGACACCAGTGGTGAGAGCACGTGGTGTGGAGACGGATTCTCGCCACGCCACCTGGTAGGAGCGACCTGTCAGGTAGGACGCAATCCAAGCGTGGGCCTCGCCGGAGATGCCCAACTCGGAGAGGGTGGAGAGGAGGATCTGATGGTTCACAGTATCGAAGGCAGCCGATAGGTCTAGAAGGATGAGAGCAGAGGAGAGAGAGTTAGCTTTAGCAGTGCGGAGCGCCTCCGTGATACAGAGAAGAGCAGTCTCAGTTGAATGACTAGTCTTGAAACCTGACTGATTTGGATCAAGAAGGTCATTCTGAGAGAGATAGCGGGAGAGCTGGCCAAGGACGGCACGTTCAAGAGTTTTGGAGAGAAAAGAAAGAAGGGATACTGGTCTGTAGTTGTTGACATCGGAGGGATCGAGTGTAGGTTTTTTCAGAAGGGGTGCAACTCTCGCTCTCTTGAAGACGGAAGGGACGTAGCCAGCGGTCAGGGATGAGTTGATGAGCGAGGTGAGGTAAGGGAGGAGGTCTCCGGAAATGGTCTGGAGAAGAGAGGAGGGGATAGGGTCAAGCGGGCAGGTTGTAGGGCGGCCGGCCGTCACAAGACGCGAGATTTCATCTGGAGAGAGAGGGGAGAAAGAGGTCAGAGCACAGGGTAGGGCAGTGTGAGCAGAACCAGCGGTGTCGTTTGACTTAGCAAACGAGGATCGGATGTCGTCGACCTTCTTTTCAAAATGGTTGACGAAGTCATCTGCAGAGAGGGAGGAGGGGGGAGGGGGAGGAGGATTCAGGAGGGAGGAGAAGGTTGCAAAGAGCTTCCTAGGGTTAGAGGCAGATGCTTGGAATTTAGAGTGGTAGAAAGTGGCTTTAGCAGCAGAGAGAGAAGAGGAAAATGTAGAGAGGAGGGAGTGAAAGGATGTCAGGTCCGCAGGGAGGCGAGTTTTCCTCCATTTCCGCTCGGCTGCCCGGAGCCCTGTTCTGTGAGCTCGCAATGAGTCGTCGAGCCACGGAGCGGGAGGGGAGGACCGAGCCGGCCTGGAGGATAGGGGACATAGAGAGTCAAAGGATGCAGAAAGGGAGGAGAGGAGGGTTGAGGAGGCAGAATCAGGAGATAGGTTGGAGAAGGTTTGAGCAGAGGGAAGAGATGATAGGATGGAAGAGGAGAGAGTAGCGGGGAGAGAGAGCGAAGGTTGGGACGGCGCGATACCATCCGAGTAGGGGCAGTGTGGGAAGTGTTGGATGAGAGCGAGAGGGAAAAGGATACAAGGTAGTGGTCGGAGACTTGGAGGGGAGTTGCAACGAGGTTAGTGGAGGAACAGCATCTAGTAAAGATGAGGTCGAGCGTATTTCCTGCCTTGTGAGTAGGGGGAAGGTGAGAGGGTGAGGTCAAAAGAGGAGAGGAGTGGAAAGAAGGAGGCAGAGAGGAATGAGTCAAAGGTAGGCGTGGGGAGGTTAAAGTCGCCCAGAACTGTGAGAGGTGAGCCGTCCTCAGGAAAGGAGCTTATCAAGGCATCAAGCTCATTGATGAACTCTCCGAGGGAACCTGGAGGGCGATAAATGATAAGGATGTTAAGCTTGAAAGGGCTGGTAACTGTGACAGCATGGAATTCAAAGGAGGCGATAGACAGATGGGTAAGGGGAGAAAGAGAGAATGACCACTTGGGAGAGATGAGGATCCCGGTGCCACCACCCCGCTGACCAGAAGCTCTCGGGGTGTGCGAGAACACGTGGGCAGACGAAGAGAGAGCAGTAGGAGTAGCAGTGTTGTCTGTGGTGATCCATGTTTCCGTCAGTGCCAAGAAGTCGAGGGACTGGAGGGAGACATAGGCGGAGATGAACTCTGCCTTGTTGGCCGCAGATCGGCAGTTCCAGAGGCTACCGGAGACCTGGAACTCCACGTGGGTCGTGCGCGCTGGGACCACCAGATTAGGGTGGCCGCGGCCACGCGGTGTGGAGCGTTTGTATGGTCTGTGCAGAGAGGAGAGAACAGGGATAGACAGACACATAGTTGACAGGCTACACAAGAGGCTACGCTAATGCAAAGGAGATTGGAATGACAAGTGGACTACACGTCACGAGTGTTCAGAGAGTTAAGCTTACGTAGCAAGAATCTTATTGACTAAAATGATTAAAATGATACAGTACTGCTGAAGTAGGCTAGCTGGCAGAGGCTGCGTTGTTGACTAAGTAGGCTAGTTGGCATTGGCTGCGTTGTTGACACTACACTAATCAAGTCGTTCCGTTGAGTGTAATAGTTTCTACTGTGCTGCTATTCGGGGCTAGCTGGCTAGCTAGCAGTGTTGATTACGTTACGTTGCGTTAAAAGAACGACAATAGCTGGCTAACTAACCTAGGAAATCGCTCTAGACTACACAATTATCTTTGATACAAAGACGGCTATGTAGCTAGCTATGTAGCTAGCTACGATCAAACAAATCAAGCCGTTGTACTGTAATGAAATGAAATGAAAAATGTGATACTACCTGTGGAGCGAAGCGAAATGCGACCGGATTGTTGAGTGCAGAAGTTCTGTTCGGTAGACGTTGGCTAGCTGTTGGCTAGCTAGCAGAGTCTCCTATGTTAAGGACGACATAAAACTACACACTCTAAACTACACAATTATCTTGGGTACGAAGACAGCAAAGACAACTATGTAGCTAGCTAACACTACACTAATCAAGTCGTTCAGTTGAGTGTAATAGTTGTGCTGCTAATCGGTAGACGGTGGACTAGCTAACGGTGGACGTTAGCTAGCTGGCTAGCTGCAGGGCAGTGTAGACTGCGTTAGGACGACGAAATACGATAATTACGCAATTATCTATGATACAAAGACGGCTGTGTAGCTAGCTAAGAAGAAATTGCTAAGATTAGACAAATCAAACCGTTGTACTATAATGAAATGTAATATAATCGAACAGAATAGAATATAATAGAACAGAATATAATAGAATATAATAGAACAGAATATAATATAATAGAACAGAATATAATAGAATATAATAGAACAGAATTTAATATAAAAGAACAGAATATAATAGAATATAATAGAACATAATATAAAAGAATATACTAGAACAGAATAGAATATAATAGAACAGAATATAATATAATATAATAGAATATAATAGAACAGAAATTAATATAAAAGAACAGAATATAATAGAATGTAATAGAACAGAATATAATAGAATATAATAGAACAGAATTTAATATAAAAGAACAGAATATAATAGAATGTAATAGAACAGAATATAATAGAATATAATAGAACAGAATTTAATATAAAAGAACAGAATATAATAGAATGTAATAGAACAGAATATAATAGAATTTAATATAAAAGAACCGAATATAATAGAATATAATAGAACAGAATACAATAGAATATAATAGAACAGAATATAATATAATATAATAGAACAGAATAGAATATAATAGAACAGAATATAATAGAATATAATAGAACAGAATTGAATATAAAAGAACAGAATATAATAGAATATAATAGAACATATTATAATTTAATACAATAGAACAGAATATAATATAATATAATATAATAGAAAATAATATAATATAGTTGAAAAGAGTAGAATATAATATAATAGAACAGAATATAATAGAGTCGAATATATTATAATAGAACATAATAGAATAGAATATAATAGAACATAATATAATATAATACAATAGAACATAATATAATATAATACAATAGAACATAATATAATAGAACAGAATACAATAGAAAATAATATAATAGAACATAATATAATAGGACAGAATATAATAGAATAGAATAGAACAGAAATTAATATAATAGAACATAATACATTAGAACAGAATATAATAGAGTAGAATAGAACAGAATATAATAGAACATAATATAATAGGACAGAATAGAATAGAATAGAACAGAATTTAATATAATAGAACATAATACATTAGAACTGAATATAATAGAGCAGAATAGAACAGAATATATTAGAATAGAATAGAACAGAATATAATAGAATATAATAGAACAGAATAGAATATAATATAATAGAACAGAATATAATAGAATATAATAGAATAGAATAGAATACAATAGAACATAATATAATATAATATAATAGAACAGAATATAATAGAACAGAATATAATAGAATATAATAGAACAGAATATAATAGAATACAAAATAACAGAATATAATAGAACAGAATATAATAGAATATAATAGAACAGAATATAATAGAATACAAAATAACAGAATATAATAGAAGAGAATATAACAGAATATAATAGAATAGAGTAGAATATAATATAATAGAAGAGATTAGAATACAGCAGAATATAATAGAAGAGAATATAATAGAATACAAAATAACAGAATATAATATAATAGAATATAATAGAATACAATAGAACAGAATATAATAGAATATAATAGAACAGAATATAATAGAATAGAATACAATAGAAGATAATATAATAGAACAGAATATAGTTGAATGGAGTAGAATATAATAGAATATAATATAATATAATATAATAGAATCGAATATAATATAATATAATAGAATATAATATAATAGAATACAATAGAACAGAATATAATAGAATAGAATATAATATAATATAATAGAATCGAATATAATATAATATAATATAATATAATATAATAGAATACAATAGAACAGAATATAATAGAATATAATAGAACAGAATATAATAGAATACAAAATAACAGAATATAATATAATATAATATAATAGAATACAATAGAACAGAATATAATAGAATATAATAGAACAGAATATAATAGAATACAAAATAACAGAATATAATAGAATATAATATAATAGAATACAATAGAACAGAATATAATAGAATATAATAGAACAGAATATAATAGAATACAAAATAACAGAATATAATAGAATATAATATAATAGAATACAATAGAACAGAATATAATAGAATATAATAGAACAGAATATAATAGAATACAAAATAACAGAATATAATAGAATAGAATATAATAGAATACAATAGAACAGAATATAATAGAATATAATAGAACAGAATATAATAGAATACAAAATAACAGAATATAATAGAAGAGAATATAACAGAATATAATAGAATAGAGTAGAATATAATATAATAGAAGAGATTAGAATACAGCAGAATATAATAGAAGAGAATATAATAGAATACAAAATAACAGAATATAATATAATAGAATATAATAGAATACAATAGAACAGAATATAATAGAATATAATAGAACAGAATATAATAGAATACAAAATAACAGAATATAATAGAATAGAATATAATAGAATACAATAGAACAGAATATAATAGAATATAATATAACAGAATATAATAGAATAGAATAGAATAGAATAGAATACAATAGAAGATAATATAATAGAACAGAATATAGTTGAATGGAGTAGAATATAATATAATAAAGTAGAACTATAACAGAAACTAATATAATACATTTAGTTGGCAGTCCTGTTCGGCAATGAAGCATGCAAACAGTAATACACAGTAGTGCAATAAAGCTTATTGGTTTTGAGACTTCTTTCTCATGGCAGGCCGCTGTGGTATGTTTTTCAGGATGGTTGTGTTTGAGAGTGAATCCCCTCTCTCTCTCTTTCCCTCTCTGAGCCTGGACAGCTGGCCAGATGGATCTTTACACAGACAGTGTGTTTTGGCTCAGACCTGTATCCTGGACTCTATTTTTTTTGTGTGACAATTTTCAAAGGAGGTTTAAGATGCAAGCGAATGAATGAAGTTGATTGTGCTAAAGGTTGAAACACAACACACCACAAAATTAGATGACATTTTGACCATTTAATAATATAATAAATTATATAGTAAATATAATTATTTACTCATAATGGAAGTAATTAAAGGTTTGAACAAAAAGCTTTACTCACACAGAATGGGTCCCAAGGACTGCAGTTGAGAAACCTTCTCTGTTCCAGGGAGAATGAAAGCATCATAATTACCAGACCAGCTGGGACATGTCCAGACCCACGTTCCATTCTGAACTCTGATTGGCTGATAGGGTTGATATACAGCCCACAGTGACCAATAACGTGGTCTGTAACACTGGGAAATCCCCACCCATCATAGTGGAGTAGAGACATAAGTTTCCCTAGAGCTGTGTGAATGTAGGCCGCTTGTACCCTATGCTCTCACTTGTCCCTGACAAGGTGTCCCGGACAAGGTGTCCAAGAAAAGGTGTCCCTGACAAGGTGTCCCTGACAAGGTGTTTATGACAAGGTGTCCCTGAGAGTGGGAGGTCAGGCAGGGGTTGACAGAGTTGACAGGAGTACCTGGACAGAGACAGAGTTGACAGGAGTACCTGGACAGAGACAGGGTTTACAGGAGTACCTGGACAGAGACAGAGTTTACAGGAGTACCTGGACAGAGACAGAGTTTACAGGAGTACCTGGACAGATACAGAGTTGACAGGAGTACCTGGACAGAGACAGAGTTGACAGGAGTACCTGGACAGAGACAGAGTTGACAGGAGTACCTGGACAGAGACAGGGTTTACAGGAGTACCTGGACAGAGACAGAGTTGACAGGAGTACCTGGACAGAGACAGAGTTGACAGGAGTACCTGGACAGAGACAGAGTTTACAGGAGTACCTGGACAGAGACAGAGTTGACAGGAGTACCTGGACAGAGACAGAGTTGACAGGAGTACCTGGACAGAGACAGAGTTGACAGGAGTACCTGGACAGAGACAGAGTTGACAGGAGTACCTGGACAGAGACAGAGTTGACAGGAGTACCTGGACAGAGACAGAGTTTACAGGAGTACCTGGACAGAGACAGGGTTTACAGGAGTACCTGGAAAGAGACAGAGTTTACAGGAGTACCTGGACAGAGACAGAGTTTACAGGAGTACCTGGACAGAGACAGAGTTTACAGGAGTACCTGGACAGAGACAGAGTTGACAGGAGTACCTGGACAGAGACAGAGTTTACAGGAGTACCTGGACAGAGACAGGGTTGACAGGAGTACCTGGACAGAGACAGAGTTGACAGGAGTACCTGGACAGAGACAGAGTTGACAGGAGTACCTGGACAGAGACAGAGTTGACAGGAGTACCTGGACAGAGACAGAGTTTACAGGAGTACCTGGACAGAGACAGGGTTTACAGGAGTACCTGGACAGAGACAGAGTTTACATGAGTACCTGGACAGAGACAGAGTTTACAGGAGTACCTGGACAGAGACAGAGTTTACAGGAGTACCTGGACAGAGACAGAGTTGACAGGAGTACCTGGACAGAGACAGAGTTGACAGGAGTACCTGGACAGAGACAGAGTTGACAGGAGTACCTGGACAGAGACAGAGTTGACAGGAGTACCTGGACAGAGACAGGGTTTACAGGAGTACCTGGACAGAGACAGAGTTGACAGGAGTACCTGGACAGAGACAGAGTTGACAGGAGTACCTGGACAGAGACAGAGTTTACAGGAGTACCTGGACAGAGACAGGGTTGACAGGAGTACCTGGACAGAGACAGAGTTGACAGGAGTACCTGGACAGAGACAGAGTTGACAGGAGTACCTGGACAGAGACAGAGTTGACAGGAGTACCTGGACAGAGACAGAGTTTACAGGAGTACCTGGACAGAGACAGGGTTTACAGGAGTACCTGGACAGAGACAGAGTTTACAGGAGTACCTGGACAGAGACAGAGTTTACAGGAGTACCTGGACAGAGACAGAGTTTACAGGAGTACCTGGACAGAGACAGAGTTTACAGGAGTACCTGGACAGAGACAGAGTTTACAGGAGTACCTGGACAGAGACAGAGTTGACAGGAGTACCTGGACAGAGACAGAGTTGACAGGAGTACCTGGACAGAGACAGAGTTGACAGGAGTACCTGGACAGAGACAGAGTTGACAGGAGTACCTGGACAGAGACAGGGTTTACAGGAGTACCTGGACAGAGACAGAGTTGACAGGAGTACCTGGACAGAGACAGAGTTGACAGGAGTACCTGGACAGAGACAGAGTTGACAGGAGTACCTGGACAGAGACAGAGTTGACAGGAGTACCTGGACAGAGACAGTGTTTACAGGAGTACCTGGACAGAGACAGAGTTGACAGGAGTACCTGGACAGAGACAGAGTTTACAGGAGTACCTGGACAGAGACAGAGTTGACAGGAGTACCTGGACAGAGACAGAGTTGACAGGAGTACCTGGACAGAGACAGAGTTGACAGGAGTACCTGGACAGAGACAGGGTTTACAGGAGTACCTGGACAGAGACAGAGTTGACAGGAGTACCTGGACAGAGACAGAGTTGACAGGAGTACCTGGACAGAGACAGAGTTGACAGGAGTACCTGGACAGAGACAGAGTTGACAGGAGTACCTGGACAGAGACAGTGTTTACAGGAGTACCTGGACAGAGACAGAGTTGACAGGAGTACCTGGACAGAGACAGAGTTTACAGGAGTACCTGGACAGAGACAGAGTTGACAGGAGTACCTGGACGACAGATGAGGTTTACAAAGGAGTTACAAGGAAAACAGCTATTATCCTCTGATGGGACATTACCCTCTGATGGGACATTACCCTCTGATGGGACACTACCCTCTGATGGGACATTACCCTCTGATGGGACATTACCCTCTGATGGGACATTACCCTCTGATGGGACATTACCCTCTGATGGGACATTACCCTCTGATGGGATATTACCCTCTGATGGGACATTACCCTCTGATAGGACACTACCCTCTGATGGGACATTACCCTCTGATGGGACATTACTCTCTGATGGGACATTACCCTCTGATGGGACATTACCCTCTGATGGGACATTACCCTCTGATGGGACATTACCCTCTGATGGGACATTACCCTCTGATGGGACATTACTCTCTGATGGGTCATTACTCTCTGATGGGACATTACCCTCTGATGGGACATTACCCTCTGATGGGACACTACCCTCTGATGGGACTATTGGCTAAGTTCTCTCTCTTCCTCTGTTCTCAGGCCACAGAACGCCATTATAAAAACACTCTGTCCCTCTCTCATCCCATCTGATCTTATTGTTATCCTCTACCCCCTACCAGTCACCCCTTTCTACCTCTCCATCCCACCCTTCTCTACCTCTCCATCCCACCCTTCTCTACCTCTCCATCCCACCCTTCTCTACCTCTCCATCCCACCCTTCTCTACCTCTCCATCCCACCCTTCGCTACCTCTCTCATACCCCTTGCTCGCTGGGAAATATATATACAGTCACAACTCTTTTTTCCACCTCCCATTTATCCCCCCCCGTAATACTGCACCGCTCTCTCTCTCTGCCCAGTCTTTCTCTGCCCAACCCCCCCCCTCTCCCTGCCAGTCCTTTGTGTAGCTCAGACTGAGCAGGGTGCAGGAATGCAGGGGGACACAGAGTGGCTCAGGGAACACAGAGAGACAGAGAGAGAAACATAAACAACACCACTGGACAGCATGGGCCTGCTGCCCTGAGAAAGAAAGAAAGAAAGAAAGAAAGAAAGATAGAAAGTGTGTGTGTGTCTTAATTTAGCTTTCCCATATCTGAGGATTTTATTTCCTCCAAACCACACATACACTAGGTCTGTGACCTGGGCAGACAAAGCAGTCTCTGTGTGGTAGGATTCATTCTCTCTGGTTAACAGATATCCCCTCGGAGCCTCTCCCTCTACTAATGCATCCCAGTAAGCTATTACTGCTACCATTCTATTTCTCACCCCCCCCCCCCCCCTCTCTCTCTCTTTCTCTCTCTCTCTCTCTCTCTCTCTCTCTCGCTCTCTCTCTCTCATATTATTTAAAACATTTTCAACCTCTCCCATCTATCTCCAAAGACTATCCAATCCCATCCTTCAGCTACCCTCAACCCCTCCCATCTATCTCTGACCACCATCCAGTCCCATCCTTCAGCTACCCTCAACCTCTCCCATCTATCTCTGACCACCATCCAGTCCCATCCTCCAGCTCCCCTCAACCCCTCCCATCTATCTCTGACCACCCTCCAGTCCCATCCTTCAGCTTCCCTCAACCCCTCCCATCTATCTCTGACCACCACCCAGTAGTGCTATACACCCAGTAGTGCTATACACCCAGTAGTGCTATCCGCAGAGTTAGCTCCAGGTAAATGTTGTCCTTCTTCAACCATTCCTGAACCTGCGTCCAGAAACAAGCTACATATGAACAGTACCAAAACAAGCTACATATGAACAGTACCAAAACAAGCTACATATGGACAGTACCAAAACAAGCTACATATGAACAGTACCAAAACAAGCTACATATGGACAGTACCAAAACAAGCTACATATGAACAGTACCAAAACAAGCTACATATGGACAGTACCAAAACAAGCTACATATGAACACTACCAAAACAAGCTACATATGGACAGTACCAAAACAAATGATCTAATTATTTTTTCTCTTTGCAGAAAATTCTGCATAGCTGGGATGGTTGTATCCCCGATACATGTGTATATCTATTGGTTGCAAGAATTTTATATAATCATTTAAATAGAAAAACTCAAAGTTTTGAATCCGGCGTTGTTTTGTGTATCAGTTCATAAACTGTGTTTTGGCACATCAAAAATCTCTTCCCAACTATTTTGCAGCTGTCTAATGTTTGATCCTTTTACTATTTTTTACATTGTAGAATAATAGAGAAACACTATGAAATAACACATGAAATAACATGGAATCATGTAGAAAACCAAAAATAAGTGTTAAACGAATCAAAATATATTTTATATTCTTCAAACTAGCCACC
Source organism: Oncorhynchus nerka (assembly GCF_034236695.1). NCBI lineage: Eukaryota > Metazoa > Chordata > Actinopteri > Salmoniformes > Salmonidae > Oncorhynchus > Oncorhynchus nerka. The sequence goes on from NC_088402.1 coordinate 7,444,136, forward strand.
CTTTGCCTTGGTGACAGCTTCTGATTCCATCCTATAATGTCCCTAACATCATTACCCCAATTTGTAGTGCTTTAACTTGTTGAGTGTAGGGGGCAGTATTTAGATTTTTTGGGATGAAAAAACGTACCCATTTGAAACTGCCTATTACTCAGGCCTAGAAACTAGAATATGCATATAATTGTCAGATTAGGATAGAAAACACTCTAAAGTTTCCAAAACTGTCAAAATATTGTCTGTGAGTATAACAGAACTGATATTGAAGGCGAAAACCTGAGGAAAATCAAACCAGGAAGTGGCTTCTATTTTGAAAGCTCCATGTTCCATAACCTGCCTTCGCTCCATTTAAAGGAATATCAACCAGATTCCTTTTCCTATCGCTTCCTCAAGGTGTCAACAGTCTTTAGACATAGTTTCAGGCTTTAAAAAAAAAATGAGCGAGAAAGGTAACATTGCTTCAGTGGATAGCTGAGTGTTCGCATTAGGTTTGCTTGCGTAACAGAGTGGGGCAGCCATTGTCTCTCCCTCTCCTATTGAAAAAGCGATTGTCCCGGTTGATATACAGTATTATCGATTAGATATTTTAAAAACAACATGAGGATTGATTATAAAAAACTTTTGACATGTTTCTGTGGACATTACGGATACTATTTGGAATTTTCGTCTGCGTTGTCGTGACCGCTCGAGCCTGTGGACTTCTGAACATAACGCGCCAAACAAATGGAGGTATTTTGGATATAAAAATAATCTTTATGGAACAAAAGGAACATTTATTGTGTAACTGGGAGTCTCGTGAGTGAAAACATCAGAAGATCATCAAAGGTAAGCAATTCATTTTATTGCTTTTCTAATTTTCGTGACCAAGCTACTTTGATGCTAGGTGTTCATAATGTTTTGTCTAGTGATCAATAAACTCACACAAACGCTTGGATTGCTTTCATTATAAAGCATATTTTCAAAATCTGACTCGACAGGGAGATTAACAGCAAGCTAAACTGTGTTTTGCTATATTGCACTTGTGATTTCATGAACATTAAATATGTTTAGTAATTTTATTTGAATTTGGTGCGCTGCAATTCAGCGGGTGTTGATGAAAATGATCCCGCTAACGTGATGGGGTGCGTCAAGAAGTTAACTGCGCTCTCTGGACCTTCACCCTCATTGGATTGGATGTGTTCTGGCTCTTCATAGAGAAGTGTGTGATGTACCTTGTGTTTCTCTGTGTGTGTGAGAGAGATGTGTAGGGGTGGGTGGGTGGATCGCATTGTGTGTGTGTGTGTGTGTGTGTGTGTGTGTGTGTGTGTGTGTGTGTGTGTGTACCAGCTCTGGCCAGGGTTGAAGCAACAGAAGGCAGGAAATCCAGACTGCCTGTTAGAATAAACCTGCCTCTGTCCTCTCCTCTCCACACCAGAATTAGTTCTGCTCCGGCAACCAGCTCTTTCTGAAAAAGACAAACATACAAACACACACACACACAAAACCTTGCCTCAAAAGACAACGATTCAACCATTTGCCTTCATTCAGTCCTACTCTCATTGTTCACTCACTTGACTGAACTAAAACACATTATAGGCATTGGTTGAAGCTCAGTTTTTAAATGCAAATCTCCCTACCATCATATTGAAGCCAATATGACCACAATCTCTATGAACATTTGAAAATCAACTTGATTGATCAACTTGAACACACTCCTCGCCTCTCAACAAGATCTGTCCGTTACAGAGAACCACATGCCAGATGTACAGTATAAACAGGGTCATTATCTATTTCATTTTTAATAGTATTTTTTGCTACCTACGTAGCTCAAATTCTAGACGTGGGATTAAAACAAGACTATAGCGTACATAAAGTGACCATTGGACATAAATAAATAAAAATGCTGTATTGAATACATTTGTAGGTGCAACAGTTTTTTTATCAAATTGGTAATTTATCGCTCTCATATACTCAGTGATGTCCTTTTTGTAGGATTTTCTGACAAACATCTTTCAACTGAATCTCAAAGTTCTAACAACAGATGTGTTGCTCGGCAACAACACATCTGCTTGCATCATGCTGCCAGTCAGAGCAAGCGTATGCGAACAATGAGAGGCTAATACAGACAGACAGCATATGGGGGTATTCAAGCAGAGGTTAATCAATAAATGCAAAAAAAAATAAATAAATTAGCTAGTGAGCTAGCTAGCTAACGTTACCTAGTTAAAATGTTAGCTTGATTGTACAAAGTCCAGCAGCTAGCCTATGTAGCTAGCTGTAACGAGTGTGCTGAGAGTCGGGAAGCAAGTTCAGGAAGTGAGTGTTTTTAATAAATTAAACGCAACTAAATACAAAACAAGAAACACAAACAATGCACCGACATGACACTGGAACAGAAACAGTAACGCCTGGGGAAGGAAACAAAGGACTGTGAAACGTCGTTGGAGGTTCCGAAATGTGAAACGTCGTTGGAGGTTCCGAACTGTGAAACGTCGTTGGAGGTTCCGAACTGTGAAATGTCGCTGGAAGCTCTGACCTGTGGAGGCGCACTGGAAGCCTGATCTGTGGGACCGGTATAGTTGGCACCGGGCTGATGACACGCACCTCAGGGCGAGTGCGGGGAAGAGGCACAGGACGTACTGGACTGTGGAGGCGCACTGGAGGACTGATGCATGGGACCGGTACAGATGGCACCGGGCTGATGATGAGCACCTCAGGGCGAGTGCGGAGAGGAGGCACAGGATGTACTGGACTGGGAACTGTCGCCGGAAGCTCTGGACTGGGAACTGTCGCCGGAAGCTCTGGACTGGGAACTGTCGAGAGGCGGAGAGGAGGCACAGGACGTACTGGACTGTGGAGGCGAACTGGAGACCTGGAGCATAGAGCTGGCACCATGCATCCTGGCTGGATGCTCACTTTAGCTCAATACGTGCGGGGCACTGGCACAGGACGCACTGGGCTGTGAAGGCGTACTGGCGATACAGTATGTAGAGCCGGCGCAGGGTATCCTGGTCCGAAGAGGTGTACTGGAGACCAGGAGCGCTGAGCCGGCACAACCCGTCCTGGCTGGATGCCCACTCTAGCGCAGCAAATGCGGGGAGCTGTAATAGAGCGCACCTGGCTATGACTGCGCACTGGAGACACCGTGCGCATCTCTGCATAACAGTGATGCACACAGTGCCTGACCAGTCACACGCTCCCCACGGTAAGCACGAGGAGCTGGCTCACGTCTAAACACTACCTCTGCCAATCACCCCATGTTCCCCCACAAAAAAAAATTATTTTGGGTCTGCGTCTGGTGCTTGCCTCGTTGGTAATACGTCGCCGTTCCGTTTTTTTTTTTGCTGCCTCAATTTCCTCCCTCGGACTGCGATACTCCCCTAGCCCTAACAAGTTAAATCATTACACAAAGGCAAGTTTTCATTGGGCTTTTAATTTGAATAACAAATACGTTTTTCATAACTTCACTATTGCAAATTCTTGAATCAGGCTTCAGGCCGCATACGGCCCCCGGGTCGTTTGGTAAATTTCCTTTCTTTTTCCGGGCTTCAGCCTAATTTCACTTACAATGTAGTTTTTAAAGTTTTTAGTTGAAAGGACCTTTCTCCAAGGTATCGTGCTTTATTTTATGTTTAGGTTAATGGCAGGGTCCCTCAACAATAGCCTTAAGGCTGAACGATTAACAGGTGCACATTTTAGGACATCCGGAGGAGTGAGCAGTGAGGCTGAGGTGTGATGATTAACTCAAGCTAGGGGTGAGGTTTATGGATTGAGGCTGAGGGTGTCCTAAAATGTACACTAGACGTTACTGACTGGCTACACCCAGTCAGTTTCCAATCTGATGTTCAGAAATGATTTCTCTAAGGGTCTGTCTAGTCTCCATAGCAACCCGGGAATGGAATGTTTGGACCAGCGGTTGGCAGGAGAATAGGAATACCTGGGTTCTTTTCACCTGAGTGTTCTGAGTTCTCGGGAGAATGCTCTGACTGCTCTCACTGTTCATAGTCGATCTAACCACTCACACAGCAGACTGGTCAATAGAAACGGATGACGATTTCGGACGTTTGAAAAGCTGCCCAAAATGTTGATATATGCCCTACTAGCTCAAAAAAATAAAAAAATAATTGCCCAGCACTGGGAGAAAACTCATGACGCTTAGACCACTGAGCTTCCACAGTTCACTAGCAAGCCATGAGAATAGTGGATAATAGTTGATGGAAACAGTGCGTCATTTTTAATGATTTTGTTTTAAGCCTTCCGCAACCCATAGCCCTAACGTTAACCACTTGGACTTAAGACCTAGACTGTTAACACTTTGAGTTGTTTCTCTTTTCCCCCTGAAACCATGCGGATTTAACCCTGTTACCATACAGAACTGACCCTGTTACCGTACAGAACTGACCCTGTAACCATACAGAACTGACCCTGTAACCATACAGAACTGACCCTGTTACCATACAGAACTGACCCTGTTACCATACAGAACTGACCCTGTAACCATACAGAACTGACCCTGTAACCTGAACTGACCCTGTTACCATACAGAACTGACCCTGTAACCTGAACTGGCCCTGTAACCATACAGAACTGACCCTGTTACCATACAGAACTGACCCTGTAACCTGAACTGGCCCTGTAACCATACAGAACTGACCCTGTAACCTGAACTGACCCTGTAACCATACAGAACTGACCCTGTAACCTGAACTGGCCCTGTAACCATACAGAACTGACCCTGTAACCTGAACTGGCCCTGTAACCATACAGAACTGACCCTGTAACAATACAGAACTGACCCTGTAACCTGAACTGGCCCTGTAACCTGAACTGGCCCTGTAACCATACAGAACTGACCCTGTAACCTGAACTGACCCTGTAACCTGAACTGACCCTGTTACCATACAGAACTGACCCTGTAACCATAAAGAACTGACCCTGTAACCATACAGAACTGACCCTGTTACCATACAGAACTGACCCTGTAACCATACAGAACTGACCCTGTAACCATACAGAACAGACCCTGTTACCATACAGAACTGACCCTGTTACCATACAGAACTGACCCTGTTACCATGCAGAACTGACCCTGTAACCATACAGAACTGACCCTGTAACCATACAGAACTGACCCTGTTACCATAGAGAACTGACCCTGTAACCTGAACTGACCCTGTAACCATACAGAACTGACCCTGTTACCATACAGAACTGACCCTGTAACCTGAACTGACCCTGTAACCTGAACTGACCCTGTAACCATACAGAACTGACCCTGTAACCATACAGAACTGACCCTGTAACCATAGAGAACTGACCCTGTAACCATACAGAACTGACCCTGTAACCTGAACTGACCCTGTAACCATACAGAACTGACCCTGTAACCTGAACTGGCCCTGTAACCATACAGAACTGACCCTGTAACAATACAGAACTGACCCTGTAACCTGAACTGACCCTGTAACCATACAGAACTGACCCTGTAACCTGAACTGGCCCTGTAACCATACAGAACTGACCCTGTAACCTGAACTGGCCCTGTAACCATACAGAACTGACCCTGTAACCTGAACTGGCCCTGTAACCATACAGAACTGACCCTGTAACCATACAGAACTGGCCCTGTAACCATACAGAACTGACCCTGTAACCTGAACTGACCCTGTTACCATACAGAACTGACCCTGTAACCTGAACTGGCCCTGTAACCATACAGAACTGACCTTGTAACCAGAACTGACCCTGTAACCTGAACTGACCCTGTAACCATACAGAACTGACCCTGTTACCATACAGAATTACACCTGTTACCATACAGAACTGACCCTGTAACCTGAACTGACCCTGTAACCTGAACTGACCCTGTAACCATACAGAACTGACCCTGTAACCATACAGAACTGACCCTGTAACCATAGAGAACTGACCCTGTAACCATACAGAACTGACCCTGTAACCTGAACTGACCCTGTAACCATACAGAACTGACCCTGTAACCTGAACTGGCCCTGTAACCATACAGAACTGACCCTGTAACAATACAGAACTGACCCTGTAACCTGAACTGGTCCTGTAACCATACAGAACTGACCCTGTAACCTGAACTGGCCCTGTAACCATACAGAACTGACCCTGTAACCTGAACTGACCCTGTAACCATACAGAACTGACCCTGTAACCAGAACTGACCCTGTAACCTGAACTGACCCTGTAACCATACAGAACTGACCTTGTAACCAGAACTGACCCTGTAACCTGAACTGACCCTGTAACCATACAGAACTGACCCTGTTACCATACAGAATTACACCTGTTACCATACAGATCTGACCCTGTTACCATACAGAACTGACCCTGTAACCTGAACTGACCCTGTAACCATACAGAACTGACCCTGTAACCATAGAGAACTGACCCTGTAACCATACAGAACTGACCCTGTAACCATAGAGAACTGACCCTGTAACCATACAGAACTGACCCTGTAACCATACAGAACTGACCCTGTAACCATACAGAACTGACCTTGTAACCATGCAGAACTGACCCTGTAACCATACAGAACTGACCCTGTAACCTGAACTGACCCTGTAACCATACAGAACTGACCCTGTAACCATACAGAACTGACCCTGTAACCTGAACGGACCCTGTAACCATACAGAACTGACCCTGTAACCATGCAGAACTGACCCTGTAACCATAGGAACTGTGTTGAATACATACCAACCTCAGATTTCTCACTTCCTGTTTTGATTTCTCCTCAGGTTTTTGCCTGCCATATGAGTTCTGTTATACTCACAGACATCATTCAAACAGTTTTAGAAACTTCTGAGTGTTTTCTATCCAATAATAATAATAATATGCATGTATTAGCAACTGAGACTGAGGAGCAGGCCGTTTACTTTGGGCACCTTATTCATCCAAGCTACTCAATACTGCCATAAGAAGTGTTTAAACCATGTCAAATGACATGACTCAATGACAACTGTCAATGGTAGTGCTCTATATAGGGAATAGGGGAGGGGGGGGTCTGTTTTAGGAGCCAGACATACATTTAAAAAATCCTTTAAATGTTTTTTTTCTGTGATCAGGTATTTCCTGTTTCCTGTTTTGTTAATACACCATATATCTACAGTCTGTGATCAGGTATATCCTGTTTCCTGTTTTGTTAATAAACCATATATCTACAGTCTGTGATCAGGTATTTCCTGTTTCCTGTTTTGTTAATAAACCATATATCTACAGTCTGTGATCATGTATTTCCTGTTTCCTGTTTTGTTAATAAACCATATATCTACAGTCTGTGATCAGGTATTTCCTGTTTCCTGTTTTGTTAATAAACCATATATCTACAGTCTGTGATCAGGTATTTCCTGTTTCCTGTTTTGTTAATAAACCATATATCTACAGTCTGTGATCAGGTATTTCCTGTTTCCTGTTTTGTTAATAAACCATATATCTACAGTCTGTGATCAGGTATTTCCTGTTTCCTGTTTTGTTAATAAACCATATATCTACAGTCTGTGATCAGGTATTTCCTGTTTCCTGTTTTGTTAATAAACCATGTATCTACAGTCTGTGATCAGGTATTTCCTGTTTCCTGTTTTGTTAATAAACCATGTATCTACAGTATGTTACAGTTAGTTAAGGTTCTCTCTTTATTTCTGACACTACATTTGCATAAGACATGATTAAAACCAGGAAGTGGTTTTGTTCCAAGGATTCTAACCTTTATGGTCCAGAATGTAATTATTAGAATCCCGCTGGACCCGTAATTAGGTGGCCTGTCAGCGAGCTAAATTAGGAACCCGCTTGAGCCTGGACTCCTGACAGCTAATGGTTTGGACCTGCCAAAGAGATGACGGAGCAGTCTGCTGAGACTGTATGTCACTCTTACTTCTTAGGTAACACCTTAGGGCTTTTCAATGTGCTACAGATGAAATCATTATTTTGCTGACGACGTTAGAGTACAAGATGTAATATCCATGTTATAGAATATCAGTCGTTCAAGTCCCTGAAGTAGCTAGATTGTAATTGCTGACGATTCTCCACTTCCTGGATCCATCCTCTCCCTAACCATTCTCCTCCTGTCCTCCCATTCACCTCTCCTAACTCTAACCCTCCTGTCCTCCCATTCACCTCTCCTAACTCTAACCTTAATGTCCTCCCATTCACCTCTCCTAACTCTAACCTTAATGTCCTCCCATTCACCTCCTGTCCTCCCATTCACCTCTCCTAACTCTAACCTTAATGTCCTCCCATTCACCTCCTGTCCTCCCATTCACCTCTCCTAACTCTAACCTTAATGTCCTCCCATTCACCTCCTGTCCTCCCATTCACCTCTCCTAACTCTAACCCTGCTGTCCTCCCATTCACCTCTCCTAACTCTAACCTTAATGTCCTCCCATTCACCTCTCCTAACTCTAACCTTAATGTCCTCCCATTCACCTCTCCTAACTCTAACCCTCCTGTCCTCCCATTCACCTCTCCTAACTCTAACCCTGCTGTCCTCCCATTCTCCTCCCCAGCCTCTTCTCTCCTCTCCAGCCTCTTCTCTCCTCCCCTGCCCTTCACCTCTCCAGCCTCTTCTCTCCTCCCCTGCCCTTCACCTCTCCAGCCTCTTCTCTCCTCTCCTGCCCTTCACCTCTCCAGCCTCTTCTCTTCTCTCCTCCCCTGCCCTTCACCTCTCCAGCATCTTCTCTCCTCCCCTGCCCTTCACCTCTCCAGCCTCTTCTCTCCTCTCCTGCCCTTCACCTCTCCAGCCTCTTCTCTCCTCCCCTGCCCTTCACCTCTCCAGCATCTCCTCTCCTGCCCTTCACCTCTCCAGCCTCTTCTCTCCTCCCCTGCCCTTCACCTCTCCAGCCTCTTCTCTCCTCCCCTGCCCTTCACCTCTCCAGCCTCTTCTCTCCTCCCCTGCCCTTCACCTCTCCATCCTCTTCTCTCCTCCCCTGCCCTTCACCTCTCCAGCCTCTTCTCTCCTCCCCTGCCCTTCACCTCTCCATCCTCTTCTCTCCTCCCCTGCCCTTCACCTCTCCAGCCTCTTCTCTCCTCTCCTGCCCTTCACCTCTCCAGCCTCTTCTCTCCTCTCCTGCCCTTCACCTCTCCAGCCTCTTCTCTCCTCCCCTGCCCTTCACCTCTCCAGCATCTCCTCTCCTGCCCTTCACCTCTCCGGCCTCTTCTCTCCTCCCCTGCCCTTCACCTCTCCAGCCTCTTCTCTCCTCTCCAGCCTCTTCTCTCCTCCCCTGCCCTTCACCTCTCCAGCCTCTTCTCTCCTCCCCTGCCCTTCACCTCTCCAGCCTCTTCTCTCCTCTCCTGCCCTTCACCTCTCCAGCCTCTTCTCTCCTCCCCATCCCCGTCTTCTCCCTAACTTGTAAATGCATGTAGGCCAATAGAGCTAGCACTCCACTAATGCTAATCCTATGGGAAGAGAGGATCACAGAGCTAGCTCTGAGGCTTGTGCTAGTACTGTGGAGTTGTAATGGGAGCTGAGGCAAAAAGAGCTAGCTCTGAGGCTAATGCTAACAGCACTGTGGGAAGTGGGAGGAGAGGCTAGCCCACAGAGGGAGGGACAGACAGCCAGCACAGTGCATGGATCCTCAGTCACTCTCACAGTGCTAAACACACAGAATACTGCAGCCAACACACAGGGAGAGAGAAAGAGAGAGACAGAGAGATAGAGAGAGACAGAGAAACAGAGAGAGGGAGGAGAGAGAGAGACAGAGAGAGAGACAGAGAGACAGAGAGAGGGAGGAGAAAGAGAGAGAGAGAGAGAGAGAGAGAGAGAGAGAGAGAGAGAGAGAGAGGGTGGCACCGAAGGGGAGAGGAGAAGATGCATGACTCGCAATGTGAGTAAGAGAGAGTTTGTATATTTTAAATGGAGAGTGAGGAAAACTGTTTTTGATCACGGGTGTGTGAGAGACAGTTGAGCGCTGGTGTCCGTGGCTGTATCTCTGTGTGTGTGTGTGTGTGTGTGTGTGTGTGTGTGTGTGTGTGTGTGTGTGTGTGTGTGTGTGTGTGTGTGTGTGTGTCTGTGTGTGTTTGTGTGTGTCTGTGTGTGTGTGTGTGTGTGTGTGTGTTTTACACGCTCTGTCAGCAATCTGGATTCCTCTATTGACTGAGTAGTGCTACACGGTGTAGTGTAGTGTAACAGTGTTACACTGGGGTGCAGTTGCTTGGATGAGAATAGACAGAAATACAGACAGACAGACAGCAGTACCAGTAGCTCTTCCTCATGGGACAAAAACAGAAGAAAATAAGTAAATAACAGGACTGAGGCTTGAGATACCTTTCTCAATACTCTATACGTTACTTTGGATTTAACATGGATTGAATGTGTGTGTGTGTGTGTGTGTGTGTGTGTGTGTGTGTGTGTGTGTGTGTGTGTGTGTGTGTGTGTGTGTGTGTGTGTGTGTGTGTGTGTTTGTGTGTGTGTGTGTGTGTGTGTGTGTGCGCGCGTGTGTGCATTCAAACCACAGTCTGTGATGTGCTGGGATCCTGGATGTGTTGTCTCTCTGTGTAGGGAGGGGTGATGTGTTGTCTCTCTGTGTGGGGAGGGGTGATGTGTTGTCTGTGTGTGTAGGGAGGGGTGATGTGTTGTCTCTCTGTGTAGGGAGGGGTGATGTGTTGTCTGTGTGTGTAGGGAGGGGTGATGTGTTGTCTCTCTGTGTAGGGAGGGGTGATGTGTTGTCTCTCTGTGTAGGGAGGGGTGATGTGTTGTCTGTGTGTGTAGGGAGGGGTGATGTGTTGTCTCTCTGTGTAGGGAGGGGTGATGTGTTGTCTGTGTGTGTAGGGAGGGGTGATGTGTTGTCTCTCTGTGTAGGGAGGGGTGATGTGTTGTCTCTCTGTGTAGGGAGGGGTGATGTGTTGTCTCTCTGTGTAGGGAGGGGTGATGTGTTGTCTGTGTGTGTAGGGAGGGTGATGTGTTGTCTCTCTGTGTAGGGAGGGGTGATGTGTTGTCTCTCTGTGTAGGGAGGGGTGATGTGTTGTCTCTCTGTGTAGGGAGGGGTGATGTGTTGTCTCTCTGTGTAGGGAGGGGTGATGTGTTGTCTCTCTGTGTAGGGAGGGGTGATGTGTTGTCTGTGTGTGTAGGGAGGGGTGATGTGTTGTCTCTGTGTAGGGAGGGGTGATGTGTTGTCTCTCTGTGTAGGGAGGGGTGATGTAGTTGTCTCTCTGTGTAGGGAGGGGTGATGTGATGTCTGTGTGTGTAGGGAGGGGTGATGTGTTGTCTGTGTGTGTAGGGAGGGGTGATGTGTTGTCTCTCTGTGTAGGGAGGGGTGATGTGTTGTCTCTCTGTGTAGGGAGGGGTGATGTGTTGTCTCTCTGTGTAGGGAGGGGTGATGTGATGTCTGTGTGTGTAGGGAGGGGTGATGTGTTGTCTCTCTGTGTGGGGAGGGTGATGTGTTGTCTCTCTGTGTAGGGAGGGGTGATGTGTTGTCTCTCTGTGTAGGGAGGGGTGATGTGTTGTCTGTGTGTGTAGGGAGGGGTGATGTGTTGTCTCTCTGTGTAGGGAGGGGTGATGTGTTGTCTCTCTGTGTCGGGAGGGGTGATGTGTTGTCTCTCTGTGTAGGGAGGGGTGATGTGTTGTCTGTGTGTGTAGGGAGGGGTGATGTGTTGTCTCTCTGTGTAGGGAGGGGTGATGTGTTGTCTGTGTGTGTAGGGAGGGGTGATGTGTTGTCTCTCTGTGTAGGGAGGGGTGATGTGTTGTCTCTCTGTGTAGGGAGGGGTGATGTGTTGTCTGTGTGTGTAGGGAGGGGTGATGTGTTGTCTCTCTGTGTAGGGAGGGGTGATGTGTTGTCTGTGTGTGCAGGGAGGGGTGATGTGTTGTCTCTCTGTGTAGGGAGGGTGATGTGTTGTCTCTCTGTGTAGGAGGGGTGATGTGTTGTCTCTCTGTGTAGGGAGGGGTGATGTGATGTCTGTGTGTGTAGGGAGGGGTGATGTGTTGTCTCTCTGTGTGGGGAGGGGTGATGTGTTGT
>NC_088402.1:7461086-7533586 GCF_034236695.1 Oncorhynchus nerka
TCTGGAATGTATAATTTATAGAAATTCTTCTCGTGTAAAACCACTGGGAACAGAGAGTGTGTGTGTGTGTGTGTGTGTGTGTGTGTGTGTGTGTGTGTGTGTGTGTGTGTGTGTGTGTGTGTGTGTGTGTGTGTGTGTGTGTGTGTGTGTGTGTGTGTGTGTGTGTGTGTGTGTGTGTGTGTGTGTGCGCGTGTGTGTGTTTGTGTGTGTGTGTGTGTGTGTGTGTGTTTGTGTGTGTGTGTGTGTGTGCGCGTGTGTGCATTCAAACCACAGTCTGTGATGTGCTGGGATCCTGGGAACAGAGTGTGTGTGTGTGTGTGTGTGTGTGTGTGTGTGTGTGTGTGTGTGTGTGTGTGTGTGTGTGTGTGTGTGTGTGTGTGTGTGTGTGTGTTTGTGTGTGTGTGTGTGTGCGCGTGTGTGCATTCAAACCACAGTCTGTGATGTGCTGGGATCCTGGGAACAGAGTGTGTGTGTGTGTGTGTGTGTGTGTGTGTGTGTGTGTGTGTGTGTGTGTGTGTGTGTGTGTGTGTGTGTGTGTGTGTGTGTGTGTGTGAGTGCATTGAAACCACAGTCTTTGATGTGCTGGGATCCTGGGAACAGAGTGCATGCGTGCGTGCGCGTGTGTGTGTTTGTGCGTACAACAGCTTGTGTGTTTGTGTGTGTTTGTGTATTTATATGTGGGTATATGGATGCTTGGCTCCCAGTTTGTGTCCAGAGTTATGTGATGGAGAGGAGAGATTACCTAGGAACACGAAGCCTTATTCAGAGAGGAGAGATTACCTAGGAACATGAAGCCTTATTCAGAGGGGAGAGATTACCTAGGAACACGAAGCCTTATTCAGAGAGGAGAGATTACCTAGGAACACGAAGCCTTATTCAGAGAGGAGAGAATACCTAGGAACACGAAGCCTTATTCAGAGAGGAGAGATTACCTAGGAACACGAATAAAAAGATACACAATAAGAATAAAAGTAATGGGGCTTCATACAGGGGGCACCGGTACCGAGTCAATGTGGAGGCTATATACAGGGTGTTACGGTACAGAGTCAATGTGGAGGCTATATACAGGGTGTTACGGTACAGAGTCAATGTGGAGGCTATATACAGGGTGTTACGGTACAGAGTCAATGTGGAGGCTATATACAGGGTGTTACGGTACAGAGTCAATGTGGAGGCTATATACAGGGGGTACAGGTACAGAGTCAATGTGGAGACTATATACAGGGGGCACCGGTACAGAGTCAATATGGAGGCTATATACAGGGGGTACCGGTACAGAGTCAATGTGGAGGCTATATACAGGGTATTACGGTACAGAGTCAATGTGGAGGCTATATACATGGGGTACCGGTACAGAGTCAATGTGGAGGCTATATACAGGGGGTACTGGTACAGAGTCAATGTGGAGGCTATATACAGGGGGTACCGGTACAGAGTCAATGTGGAGGCTATATACAGGCGATACCGGTACAGAGTCAATGTGGAGGCTATATACAGGGTGTTACGGTACAGAGTCAATGTGGAGGCTATATACAGGGTATTACGGTACAGAGTCAATGTGGACGCTATATACAGGGTATTACGGTACAGAGTCAATGTGGAGGCTATATACAGGGGATACCGGTACAGAGTCAATGTGGAGGCTATATACAGGGTGTTACGGTACAGAGTCAATGTGGAGGCTATATACAGGGTATTACGGTACAGAGTCGATGTGGACGCTATATACAGGGTATTACGGTACAGAGTCAATATGGACGCTATATACAGGGTATTACGGTACAGAGTCAATGTGGAGGCTATATACAGGGGATACCGGTACAGAGTCAATGTGGAGGCTATATACAGGGGGTACCGGTACAGAGTCAATGTGGAGACTATATACAGGGGGCACCGGTACAGAGTCAATATGGAGGCTATATACAGGGGGTACCGGTACAGAGTCAATGTGGAGGCTATATACAGGGTGTACCGGTACAGAGTCAATGTGGAGGCTATATACAGGGGGTACCGGTACAGAGTCAATGTGGAGGCTATATACAGGGGTACTGGTACAGAGTCAATGTGGAGGCTATATACAGGGGGTACCGGTACAGAGTCAATGTGGAGGCTATATACAGGGTATTACGGTACAGAGTCAATGTGGATGCTATATACAGGGTGTTATGGTACAGAGTCAATGTGGAGGCTATATACAGGGTATTACGGTACAGAGTCAATGTGGACGCTATATACAGGGTGTTACGGTACAGAGTCAATGTGGAGGCTATATACAGGGGATACCGGTACCGAGTCAATGTGGAGGCTATATACAGGGTGTTACGGTACAGAGTCAATGTGGAGGCTATATACAGGGTATTACGGTACAGAGTCAATGTGGACGCTATATACAGGGGATACCGGTACAGAGTCAATGTGGAGGCTATATACAGGGTGTTACGGTACAGAGTCAATGTGGAGGCTATATACAGGGTATTACGGTACAGAGTCAATGTGGAGGCTATATACAGGGTATTACGGTACAGAGTCAATGTGGAGGCTATATACAGGGGGCACTGGTACCGAGTCTTTGTGAGGGGGTACAGGTTAGTTGAGGTGGGGGTGAAGTGACTATACATAGATAATAAACAGTGAGTAGCAGCAGTGTACAAAAGGGAGGGGGGGGTCAGTGTAAATGGTCCGATGGTGATTTTATTAATTGTTCGGCAGTCTTATGGCTTGGGGGTAGAAGCTGTAGAGGAGCCTTTTGGTCCTAGCCTTGGCGCTCCGGTACCGCTTGCCGTGCGGTAGCAGAGAGAACAGTCTACAACCTGGGTGACTGGAGTCTCTGACACATCTTTGGGCTTTCCTCTGACACTGCCTGGTATATAGCTCTTGAATGGCAGGAAGCTTGGACCCAGTGATGTACTGGGCCGTACGCAATGCTCTCTGTTGCGCCTTACGGTCAGAGCAGTTGTCAGACCAGGCGGTGATGCAACCAGTCAGGATGCTCTCGATGGTGCAGCTGTAGAACCTTTTGAGGATCTGGGGACCCATGCCAAATCTTTTCAGTCTCCTGAGGGGGACAAGGTTTTGTCGTGCCCTCTTCAAGACTGTCTTGGTATATTTGCACCATGAATGTTTGTTGGTGATATGGACACCAAGGAAGTTTAAACTCTGGACCTGCTTCACTACAGCCCCGTCGATGTTTCCAGTAGGCCACGATCAGCTCCTTTGTCTTGCTCACATTGACCAAGAGATTGTTGTCCTGGCACCACACTGCCAGTTCTCTGACCTACTCCCTTACAGGCCATCTCATCGTTGTCGGTGATCAGGCCTACCACATACCTAGGAACACGAAGCCTTATTCAGAGAGGAGAGATTACCTAGGAACATGAAGCTTTATTCAGAAGGGAGAGATTACATAGAAACACAAAGCCTTATTCAGAGAGGAGAGACTCAGAGAGGGAATGATCTTCAAATACATTTTTAATTAGATCACTACCCACACACATTCATGCGTGGACGTACACACACACACACACACACACACACACACACACACACACACACACACACACACACACACACACACACACACACACACACACATACACACACACACACACACACACACACACATCCCTGAATGGCAAAGACACTCCCTTTTGATTTTTTAACATCCCCCTCTCTCTCTTTCATTCAGAGATAGTTATCACTGCCCCCCTCTCTCTCTTTCATTCAGAGATAGTTATCACTGTCCCCCTCCCCCTCTCTCTCTTTCATTCAGAGATAGTTATATCTGTCCCCCTCTCTCTCTCTTTCATTCAGAGATAGTTATATCTGTCCCCCTCTCTCTCTCTTTCATTCAGAGATAGTTATATCTGTCCCCCTCTCTCTCTCTTTCATTCAGAGATAGTTATCACTGTCCCCCTCTCTCTCTTTCATTCAGAGATAGTTATTACTGTCCCCCTCTCTCTCTTTCATTCAGAGATAGTTATTACTGTCCCATCTCTCTCTCTTTCATTCAGAGATAGTTATCACTGCCCCCTCTCTCTCTTTCACTCAGAGCCAAATAGTTATCACTCCCAAATAATTATAACTAAACATTGACTAAGTCCTACATAGTGACTAACTCCTCCATAGTGACTAACTCCTCCATAGTGACTAACTCCTCCATAGTGACTAACTGCTCCATAGTGACTAACTCCTACATAGTGACTAACTCCTCCGTAGTGACTAACTCCTCCATAGTGACTAACTCCTCCATAGTGACTAACTCCTACATAGTGACTAACTCCTCCATAGTGACTAACTCCTCCATAGTGACTAACTCCTCCACAGTGACTAACTCCTCCATAGTGACTAACTCCTCCATAGTGACTAACTCCTCCACAGTGACTAACTCCTACATAGTGACTTTAACTCCTCCATAGTGACTAACTCCTCCATAGTGACTAACTCCTCCACAGTGACTAACTCCTCCATAGTGACTAACTCCTCCATAGTGACTAACTCCTCCATAGTGACTAACTCCTCCGTAGTGACTAACTCCTCCATAGTGACTAACTCCTCCATAGTGACTAACTCCTCCATAGTGACTAACTCCTACATAGTGACTAACTCCTCCATAGTGACTAACTCCTCCATAGTGACTAACTCCTCCATAGTGACTAACTCCTCCGTAGTGACTAACTCCTCCACAGTGACTAACTCCTACATAGTGACTAACTCCTCCATAGTGACTAACTCCTACATAGTGACTAACTCCTCCACAGTGACTAACTCCTCCATAGTGACTAACTCCTCCATAGTGACTAACTCCTACATAGTGACTAACTCCTACATAGTGACTAACTCCACCACAGTGACTAACTCCACCATAGTAACTAACTCCACGATAGTGACTAACTCAAATCAAATTAAATCAAATCAAATGTTATTTGTCACATACACATGGTTAGCAGATGTTAATGCGAGTGTAGCGAAATGCTTGTGCTTCTAGTTCCGACAATGCAGTAATAACCAACAAGTAATCTAACTAACAATTCCAAAACTACTGTCTTATACACAGTGTAAGGGGATAAAGAATATGTACATAAAGATATATGAATGAGTGATGGTACAGAGCAGCATAGGCAAGATACAGTAGATGGTATCGAGTACAGTATATACATATGAGATGAGTATGTAAACAAAGTGGCATAGTTAAAGTGGCTAGTGATACATGTATTACATAAGGATGCAGTAGATGATATAGAGTACAGTATATACGTATGCATATGAGATGAATAATGTAGGGTATGTAAACATTATATTAGGTAGCATTGTTTAAAGTGGCTAGTGATATATTTTACATCATTTCCCATCAATTCCCATTATTAAAGTGGCTGGAGTTGAGTCAGTGTCAGTGTGTTGGCAGCAGCCACTCAGTGGCAGGGTCTACAGTCAATCACGGACTACAAGAAGAAACCCAGCCCAGTCACGGACCAGGATGTCTTGCTCCCAGGCAGACTAAATAACTTTTTTGCCCGCTTTGAGGACAATACAGTGCCACTGACACGGCCTGCAACGAAAACATGCGGTCTCTCCTTCACTGCAGCCGAGGTGAGTAAGACATTTAAACATGTTAACCCTCGCAAGGCTGCAGGCCCATACGGCATCCCCAGCCGCGCCCTCAGAGCATGCGCAGACCAGCTGGCCGGTGTGTTTACGGACATATTCAATCAATCCCTATACCAGTCTGCTGTTCCCACATGCTTCAAGAGGGCCACCATTGTTCCTGTTCCCAAGAAAGCTAAGGTAACTGAGCTAAACGACTACCGCCCCGTAGCACTCACTTCCGTCATCATGAAGTGCTTTGAGAGACTAGTCAAGGACCATATCACCTCCACCCTACCTGACACCCTAGACCCACTCCAATTTGCTTACCGCCCAAATAGGTCCACAGACGATGCAATCTCAACCACACTGCACACTGCCCTAACCCACCTGGACAAGAGGAATACCTATGTGAGAATGTTGTTCATCGACTACAGCTCGGCATTCAACACCATAGTACCCTCCAAGCTCGTCATCAAGCCCTGTGCAACTGGTTACTGGACTTCCTGACGGGCCGCCCCCAGGTGGTGAGGGTAGGCAACAACATCTCCTCCCCGCTGATCCTCAACACGGGGGCCCCACAAGCGTGCGTTCTGAGCCCTCTCCTGTACTCCCTGTTCACCCACGACTGCGTGGCCACGCACGCCTCCAACTCAATCATCAAGTTTGCGGACGACACAACAGTGGTAGGCTTGATTACCAACAACGACGAGACGGCCTACAGGGAGGAGGTGAGGGCCCTCGGAGTGTGGTGTCAGGAAAATAACCTCACACTCAACGTCAACAAAACTAAGGAGATGATTGTGGACTTCAGGAAACAGCAGAGGGAACACCCCCCTATCCACATCGATGGAACAGTAGTGGAGAGGGTAGCAAGTTTTAAGTTCCTCGGCATACACATCACAGACAAACTGAATTGGTCCACTCACACTGACAGCGTCGTGAAGAAGGCGCAGCAGCGCCTCTTCAACCTCAGGAGGCTGAAGAAATTCGGCTTGTCACCAAAAGCACTCACAAACTTCTACAGATTCACAATCGAGAGCATCCTGGCGGGCTGTATCACCGCCTGGTACGGCAACTGCTCCGCCCTCAACCGTAAGGCTCTCCAGAAGGTAGTGAGGTCTGCACAACGCATCACCGGGGGCAAACTACCTGCCCTCCAGGACACCTACACCACCCGATGTTACAGGAAGGCCATAAAGATCATCAAGGACATCAACCACCCAAACCACTGCCTGTTCACCCCGCTATCATCCAGAAGGCGAGATCAGTACAGGTGCATCAAAGCTGGGACCGAGAGACTGAAAAACAGCTTCTATCTCAAGGCCATCAGACTGTTAAACAGCCACCACTAACATTGAGTGGCTGCTGCCAACACACTGTCATTGACACTGACCCAACTCCAGCCACTTTAATAATGGGAATTGATGGGAAATGATGTAAATATATCACTAGCCACTTTAAACAATGCTACCTTATATAATGTTACTTACCCTACATTATTCATCTCATATGCATACGTATATACTGTACTCTACATCATCGACTGCATCCTTATGTAATACATGTATCACTAGCCACTTTAACTATGCCACTTTGTTTACTTTGTCTACATACTCATCTCATATGTATATACTGTACTCGATACCATCTACTGTATGCTGCTCTGTACCATCACTCATTCATATATCCTTATGTACATATTCTTTATCCCCTTACACTGTGTATAAGACAGTAGTTTTGGAATTGTTAGTTAGATTACTTGTTGGTTATCACTGCATTGTCGGAACTAGAAGCACAAGCATTTCGCTACACTCGCATTAACATCTGCTAACCATGTGTATGTGACAAATAACATTTGATTTGATTTGATTTGATGTTAGTGGTGGCTGTTTAACAGTCTGATGGCCTTGAGATAGAAGCTGTTTTTCAGTCTCTCGGTCCCAGCTTTGATGCACCTGTACTGACCTCGCCTTCTGGATGATAGCGGGGTGAACAGGCAGTGGCTCGGGTGGTTGTTGTCCTTGATGATCTTTATGGCCTTCCTGTAACATCGGGTGGTGTAGGTGTCCTGGAGGGCAGGTAGTTTGCCCCCGGTGATGCGTTGTGCAGACCTCACTACCCTCTGGAGAGCCTTACGGTTGTGGGCGGAGCAGTTGCCGTACCAGGCGGTGATACAGCCCGCCAGGATGCTCTCGATTGTGCATCTGTAGAAGTTTGTGAGTGCTTTTGGTGACAAGCCGAATTTCTTCAGTCTCCTGAGGTTGAAGAGGCGCTGCTGCGCCTTCTTCACGATGCTGTCTGTGTGAGTGGACCAATTCAGTTTGTCTGTGATGTGTATGCCGAGGAACTTAAAACTTACTACCCTCTCCACTACTGTTCCATCGATGTGGATAGGGGGGTATTCCCTCTGCTGTTTCCTGAAGTCCACAATCATCTCTTTAGTTTTGTTGACGTTGAGTGTGAGGTTATTTTCCTGACACCACACTCCGAGGGCCCTCACCTCCTGCCTGTAGGCCGTCTCGTCGTTGTTGGTAATCAAGCCTACCACTGTTGTGTCGTCCGCAAACTTGATGATTGAGTTGGAGGCGTGCGTGGCCACGCAGTCGTGGGTGAACAGGGAGTACAGGAGAGGGCTCAGAACGCACCCTTGTGGGGCCCCAGTGTTGAGGATCAGCGGGGTGGAGATGTTGTTGCCTACCCTCACCACCTGGGGGCGGCCCGTCAGGAAGTCCAGTACCCAGTTGCACAGGGCGGGGTCGAGACCCAGGGTCTCGAGCTTGATGACGAGCTTGGAGGGTACTATGGTATTGAATGCCGAGCTGTAGTCAATGAACAGCATTCTCACATAGGTATTCCTCTTGTCCAGGTGGGTTAGGGCAGTGTGCAGTGTGGTTGAGATTGCATCGTCTGTGGACCTATTTGGGCGGTAAGCAAATTGGAGTGGGTCTAGGGTGTCAGGTAGGGTGGAGGTGATATGGTCCTTGACTAGTCTCTCAAAGCACTTCATGATGACGGAAGTGAGTGCTACGGGGCGGTAGTCGTTTAGCTCAGTTACCTTAGCTTTCTTGGGAACAGGAACAATGGTGGCCCTCTTGAAGCATGTGGGAACAGCAGACTGGTATAGGGATTGATTGAATATGTCCGTAAACACACCGGCCAGCTGGTCTGCGCATGCTCTGAGGGCGCGGCTGGGGATGCCATCTGGGCCTGCAGCCTTGCGAGGGTTAACATGTTTAAATGTCTTACTCACCTCGGCTGCAGTGAAGGAGAGACAGCATTTTTTCGTTTCAGGCATGTTTTCGTTTCAGGCCGTATCATTGGCACTGTATTGTCCTCAAAGCGGGCAAAAAAGTTATTTAGTCTGCCTGGGAGCAAGACATCCTGGTCCGTGACTGGGCTGGTTTTCTTCTTGTGGTCCGTGATTGACTGTGGACCCTGCCACATACCTCTTGTGTCTGAGCCGTTGAATTGAGATTCTACTTTGTCTCTATACTGACGCTTAGCTTGTTTGATAGCCTTGCGGAGGGAATAGCTGCACTGTTTGTATTCGGTCATGTTACCAGTCACCTTGCCCTGATTAAAAGTAGTGGTTCGCGCTTTCAGTTTCACGCGAATGCTGCCATCAATCCACGGTTTCTGGTTAGGGAATGTTTTAATCGTTTGGGAGAGCCTTTCTTTATAACAATGTGAGTGCATTTGTTTTGTGGTATTTACTTTTATATATATAAATGGGAGTTATTTTTATATTATTTTTTCAATGTAGCCCCCTCTAAACCACCTACTGTCTGACCAATGTAGCCCCCTCTAAACCACCTACCGTCTGACCAATGTAGACCCCTCTAAACCACCTACTGTCTGACCAATGTAGCCCCCGCTAAACCACCTACTGTCTGACCAATGTAGCCCCCTCTAAACCACCTACTGTCTGACCAATGTAGCCCCCTCTAAAACACCTACTGTCTGACCAATATAGCCCCCTCTAAACCACCTACTGTCTGACCAATGTAGCCCCCTCTAAACCACCTACTGTCTGACCAATGTAGCCCCCTCTAAACCACCTACTGTCTGACCAATGTAGCCCCCACCTACTGGCCCACTGGCAGGGTGACTTTGTGGTGAGGTCATTTTTTTCCTCAATCCCTGGTATTCACCGTTTCTGGATAGAGCAGGTTTTTCGTTGTTCAACCTCAGCTCTCTCTCTCAGCTGCTATCAGGCACATCTGTGTGGCCTGGTGTGTGTGTGCACGTGTGTGCACGCTTGTAAATGCATCTCTATTTTTGTGTCTGCACGTGTGCGTCTGTGTGTTTGTGATATCTTGGGGTCAAGGGACACTCTGTGTTGAATAATGAGTGTGTATGGGAATAGACATTTCCTAGACTACGTACTATAAAGACTAGGTGGATGAGCAAGAGAGATAGAGGGAACAGGAAAGAAAAATAGGGAATGTTTTAATGTTTTAAATAAACATATGAAGATCACCGTGGAGAGAGAAGAGGTCACCGTGGAGAGAGAAGAGATCACCGTGGAGAGAGAAGAGATCACCGTGGAGAGAGAAGAGGACACCGTGGACTGAGAAGAGGTCAGCGTGGAGAGAGAAGAGGTCACAGTGGAGAGAGAAGAGATCACCGTGGAGAGAGAAGAGATCACCGTGGAGAGAGAAGAGGTCACCGTGGACTGAGAAGAGGTCAGCGTGGAGAGAGAAGAGGTCACCGTGGAGAGAGAAGAGATCACCGTGGACTGAGAAGAGGTCACCGTGGAAAGAGAACAGGTCACCGTGGAAAGAGAAGGGGCCACAATGGAAAGATAAAACGTCACAGTGGAAAGAGATGAGTTTGAATGTTTAATGAAGTGAAAGTTTCAAATGCTCTCACTGCACAGTATACCCATACCATTCAATCACTCTAACACACGTGCAGACGAACACACACACACACACACACACACACACACACACACACACACACACACACACACACACACACACACACACACACACACACACACACACACACACACACACCAGGTAATAAAGAAGCAGGGTGTGATGTCACAAAGGGCACCGGTGACACAGAATGCTTCAGATAGGTCACGTTTCGTTCAGCTACAAGACATGCAGACACCTGCTATAGAGGAAGTGATGTTGTCCCAAACCTTATTGACATTGAATACAGTATGTTGTCCCCAACCTTATTGATGCTGAATACAGTATGTTGTCCCCAACCTTATTGATGCTGAATACAGTATGTTGTCCCCAACCTTATTGATGCTGAATACAGTATGTTGTCCCCAACCTTATTGATGCTGAATACAGTATGTTGTCCCAAACCTTATTGATGCTGAATACAGTATGTTGTCCCCAACCTTATTGATGCTGAATACAGTATGTTGTCCCCAACCTTATTGATGCTGAATACAGTATGTTGTCCCCAACCTTATTGATGCAGAATACAGTATGTTGTCCCCAACCTTATTGATGCAGAATACAGTATGTTGTCCCCAACCTTATTGATGCTGAATACAGTATGTTGTCCCCAACCTTATTGATGCTGAATACAGTATGTTGTCCCCAACCTTATTGATGCTGAATACAGTATGTTGTCCCCAACCTTATTGATGCTGAATACAGTATGTTGTCCCCAACCTTATTGATGCTGAAAACAGTATGTTGTCCCCAACCTTATTGATGCTGAATACAGTATGTTGTCCCCAACCTTATTGATGCTGAATACAGTATGTTGTCCCCAACCTTATTGATGCTGAATACAGTATGTTGTCCCCCAACCTTATTGATGCTGAATACAGTATGTTGTCCCCAACCTTATTGATGCTGAATACAGTATGTTGTCCCCAACCTTATTGATGCTGAATACAGTATGTTGTCCCCAACCTTATTGATGCTGAATACAGTATGTTGTCCCCCAACCTTATTGATGCTGAATACAGTATGTTGTCCCCAACCTTATTGATGCGGAATACAGTATGTTGTCCCCAACCTTATTGATGCTGAATACAGTATGTTGTCCCCAACCTTATTGATGCTGAATACAGTATGTTGTCCCCAACCTTATTGATGCTGAATACAGTATGTTGTCCCCCAACCTTATTGATGCTGAATACAGTATGTTGTCCCCAACCTTATTGATGCTGAATACAGTATGTTGTCCCCCAACCTTATTGATGCTGAATACAGTATGTTGTCCCCAACCTTATTGATGCTGAATACAGTATGTTGTCCCCAACCTTATTGATGCTGAATACAGTATGTTGTCCCCAACCTTATTGATGCTGAATACAGGATGTTGTCCCCAACCTTATTGATGCTGAATACAGTATGTTGTCCCCAACCTTATTGATGCTGAATACAGGATGTTGTCCCCAACCTTATTGATGCTGAATACAGTATGTTGTCCCCAACCTTATTGATGCTGAATACAGTATGTTGTCCCCCAACCTTATTGATGCTGAATACAGTATGTTGTCCCCAACCTTATTGATGCTGAATACAGTATGTTGTCCCCAACCTTATTGATGCTGAATACAGGATGTTGCCAATAGTCTAGTGGTTGATGTGTCACACTTTGGCTTTCACTTAGTCTGATTTCAGTTGGTCTGATTTCACTCAGTCTGATTTCACTTAGTCAGATTTCAGTTTGTCTGATTTCAGTTTGTCTGATTTCAGTTAATCTGATTTCAGTTTGTCTGATTTCAGTTTGTCTGATTTCACTTAATCTGATTTCACTTAGTCTGATTTCACTCAGTCTGATTTCAGTTTGTCTGATTTCAGTTTGTCTGATTTCAGTTTGTCTGATTTCACTCAGTCTGATTTCACTCAGTCTGATTTCAGTTTGTCTGATTTCAGTTTGTCTTATTTCAGTTTGTCTGATTTCACTCAGTCTGATTTCAGTTTGTCTGATTTCAGTTTGTCTGATTTCAGTTTGTCTGATTTCACTCAGTCTGATTTCACTCAGTCTGATTTCAGTTTGTCTGAATTCAGTTTGTCTCAAACAAGCTTGTCATCAACTCTAAGGTTTAACTCTCTTGACACACATCCAAACACACACACAACCTCCTGTGGAAACCATATATACAGTGGGGCAAACAGATATTTAGTCAGCCACCAATTGTGCAAGGTCTCCCACTTAAAAAGATAAGAGAGGCCTGTACATTTTCATCATAGGTACACTTCAACTATGACAGACAAAATGAGAAAAGAAATCCAGAAAATCACATTGTAGGATTTTTAATGAATTTATTTGCAAATGATGGTGGAAAATAAGTATTTGGTCAATAACAAAATATTTTTCCACCGGCACAGGGTTTCAAACATTGACAAATAACGATTACATATTCACTTAGTTTTTGAAAATCATCCTCTGATGTGTCATCCAAAGGGTCCCAGCTATAACATGTAGTGTTGTTTTGTTAGATAAAATCCTTCTTTATATCCCAAAAAGTCAGTTTTGTTAGCTCCGTGGATTTGAGTAATCGACTTGTTCAACATGCAATGAAAGGAATTTGAAAATCTACCTCTAAACTTTGGTTTCAACAAGTCAAATGTATGTCTATTTACTCCTCAGATAATGAAATCAAACTATAACATTTCTTACGGAAAGAAGTATGTTCAATAGGAAACCGATATTAGCAGGTGTATAATTTCCAAGACTGTGTCCTTCTGCTAAAACTGATATTTCCTATTTGTTTTTGAAGTTACAAGCCTGAAACCTTGAACATAGACTGCTGACACCCTGTGGAAGCCATAGGAATTGCATCCAGGGAGCTAATTTTCAATATGACATTTCTCTTGCCTTTCTAAGAGGATGGTCTCTCTCTCAAAAAAAAATTCTGGTTGGTTTTTCTTTGGATTTTCCCCTACCATATCTATTGTGTTATTGTCTCCTACATTATTTTAACATTTCTACAAACTTCAAAGTGTTTTCTTTCCAATGGTACCACTTATATGCAGATCCTGGCTTCAGGGCCTGAGCTACAGGCAGTTTACTTTGGGCACGTCATTCAGACAGGAAGTGGAGAAGAAAGGGGCTTAGCCCTAAGAAGATGTATTGTAACCAGGCTGGATGAAAACTACATAGACCATGATCCTTTGCAAGCTACTGACACATTCACCATGATCCTTAGCAAATTTGTTGTTCCATTCAGCCCCATTGAGCAATTTGGCTCGATTGAAAAACATCTGGCTTCATGCGCTATCGCAAGTTTTCCATAAGGAAGATGTGGATGATGTCATCACCCTCTACTGGTTTTAATGTGTATGACACACACACACACACACACGCACATGCACACACACACAACTAATCCGGGGGCCAGGTAGATGGAATGTGTGTGTGTGTGTGTGTGTGTGTGTGTGTGTGTGTGTGTGTGTGTGTGTGTGTGTGATGGCAAGACTTTATAACTCAGAAATGGTCTTACAGATATGTCCTCAGAACACTGTAAAGGTCAGTGTTCCTGGCTGAAACAATCAGTTCAGTTTGTGACCTCAGTTAACCACTAGGTGGGAGTGTTGGGTAGGTTATCTCAGGCCTAGACAAGAGCCACACCCACACACACAGAAGGAGAGGTATAATTCCTAATCCTGTCCTGAGGCAATGCCACACTGATGGTTACCCTGACAACACCTTTCTCTGGTGACTGCTGCATACCTTGACGACTAGTCTACATTCTACACACACTCTCACGCACATAAACATAATGCCATAATGACACACACACACACACACACACACACACACACACACACACACACACACACACACACACACACACACACACAATCTATTTTATGGGAGTATCTGGGGCATGTCTGACATGTTGTTTTGCTGACGTATGGAGCCATAAACCAGACTGTTAGAATACCACTGTCACGCTCTCTTTCTCTCTCCTATTCTCTCTTTCTCTCTCTTTCTAACTCTTTCTCTAGCTTTCGGCTCTCTTTCTCTCTCCTATTCTCTCTTTCTCTAGCTTTCTAACTCTTTCTCTCTCTTTCTCTCTCTTTCTCTAGCTTTCGGCTCTCTTTCTCTCCTATTCTCTCTTTCTCTAGCTTTCTAACTCTTTCTCTCTCTTTCTCTCTCTTTCTCTAGCTTTCGGCTCTCTTTCTCTCTCCTATTCTCCCTTTCTCTTTCTAACTCTTTCTCTATCTTTCTCTCTCATATTCTCTCTTTCTCTAGCTTTCTAACTCTTTCTCTCTCTTTCTCTCTTTTTCTCTCTCCTATTCTCTCTTTCTAACTCTTTCTCTCTCTTTCTCTCTCTTTCTAACTTTTTCTCTCTCTTTCTCTCTCTTTCTCTTAGTTTCGGCTCTCTTTCTCTCTCCTATACTCCCTTTCTCTCTCTTTCTAACTCTCTCTCTCTTTCTCTCTCTTTCTCTAGCTTTCGGCTCTCTTTCTCTCTTTCTCTCTCTTTCTCTCTCCTATTCTCTCTTTCTCTCTCTTTCTAACTCTTTCTCTCTCTTTCTAACTCTTTCTCTCTCTTTCTCTCTCTTTCTAACTCTTTCTCTCTCTTTCTCTCCCGTCACGTTGCTTGCCAGATCAGTTACTTGATCAGGAAAACCTCCTGGCTCTAATTGTGCTCCATCTAACAGTCAGTGTAACGGGAGTGGTTGTTATGTTAGCATCCTAATGGACAGCCTCACTCTGTGGGATCCGTTTATACAGGATCCATTACCATTAACAGTAGTGTACAGGACTCTCCTCTCTCTCGATGATGTTCTCTCTTCTCTCCTCTCACTCTTCTCTCCTCTCTCTCTTCTCTCCTCTCTCTCTTCTCTCCTCTCACTCTTCTCTCCTCTCTCTCGATGATGTTCTCTCTTCTCTCCTCTCACTCTTCTCTCCTCTCACTCTTCTCTCCTCTCTCTCGATGATGTTCTCTCTTCTCTCCTCTCACTCTTCTCTCCTCTCTCTCGATGATGTTCTCTCTTCTCTCCTCTCACTCTTCTCTCCTCTCTCTCGATGATGTTCTCTCTTTTCTCCTCACTCTTCTCTCCTCTCTCTCTCTCGATGATGTTCTCTCTTCTCTCCTCTCACTCTTCTCTCTCTCTCTCGATGATGTTCTCTCTTCTCTCCTCTCACTCTTCTCTCCTCTCTCGATGATGTTCTCTCTTCTCTCCTCTCACTCTTCTCTCCTCTCTCTCTCGTCTCTCTCTTCTCTCTCTTCATCTCTCTCTCTCTTCTCCTTTCTCTATCTCCCTCTTCTCCTTGCTCTCTTCTCTCTTCTCCCTTCTCCCTTCTGTCTTCTCTCTCCTCTTTCGTCTCTCTCCTTCCTCTCCCTCTCTTCTCCTTTCTCTCTTCTCTCTTCTCCCTTCTCCTTTCTGTCTTCTCTCTCTTCTCTCTCTTCTCTCTCCTCTTTCATCTCTCTCCTTTCTATCTATCCCCCTCTTCTCCTTTCTCTCTTCACCCTTCTCCCTTCTCTTTCTCGCTCCTATGTCTCTCTCTTTCTCTCTCCTATGTCACTCTCCCATCTCTCCTAATCTCATATTAACCTTAAATAGCTGAACTATCTGTAGGCCTGTAAAATTGAGGTTTGTAAATCCCTCCTCAATCGCTCCAGTTCCTCTCCACTACCTCCCCTCCACCTCTCCTCCGCCCCTCTAGTGTCTCACAGTAAATCTCTTCCTTATCACATACTCTACTCAACAGCTGCTGGGCTGGGCTATAGGATAAACATCAGGCAGAAGGGTCATGATATAGCGACGTTATATGATTCACCATGACGTAGCTACAGATGTAGGATCTTACTTTGAGCCAGTTTGCCACAATATTATTTACGTTGATCTACATTTTTTCTCCCATCTTGACTCGTTGCTGCAACTCCCCCACGGGCCTGGGAGAGGTCGGAACATGACTCGCTGCAACTCCCCCACGGGCCTGGGAGAGGTCGGAACATGACTCGCTGCAACTCCCCCACGGGCCTGGGAGAGGTCGGAACATGACTCGCTGCAACTCCCCCACGGGCCTGGGAGAGGTCGGAACATGACTCGCTGCAACTCCCCCACGGGCCTGGGAGAGGTCGGAACATGACTCGCTGCAACTCCCCCACGGGCCTGGGAGAGGTCGGAACATGACTCGCTGCAACTCCCCCACGGGCCTGGGAGAGGTCGGAACATGACTCGCTGCAACTCCCCCACGGGCCTGGGAGAGGTCGGAACATGACTCGCTGCAACTCCCCCACGGGCCTGGGAGAGGTCGGAACATGACTCGCTGCAACTCCCCCACGGGCCTGGGAGAGGTCGGAACATGACTCGCTGAAAACCTCCAAATCTGGAGACACCAATGTGTCGGAGGAAACATCGTTCAACTGACGACCCGCCTACCACAAGGAATCCCGATGAGTCAAGTAAAGCCCCCCTTTGCCAAACTCTCCTCTAACCCAGAAGATGCTGAGACAGTTGTGCCTCTCTATGGGACTCAAGGCCTGTTGTGCCTCTCTATGGGACTCAAGGCCAGTTGTGCCTCTCTATGGGACTCAAGGCCAGTTGTGCCTCTCTCTGGGACTCAAGGCCTGTTGTGCCTCTCTATGGGACTCAAGGCCTGTTGTGCCTCTCTCTGGGACTCAAGGCCTGTTGTGCCTCTCTATGGGACTCAAGGCCAGTTGTGCCTCTCTATGGGACTCAAGGCCTGTTGTGCCTCTCTCTGGGACTCAAGGCCTGTTGTGCCTCTCTATGGGACTCAAGGCCAGTTGTGCCTCTCTATGGGACTCAAGGCCAGTTGTGCCTCTCTCTGGGACTCAAGGCCTGTTGTGCCTCTCTCTGGGACTCAAGGCCTGTTGTGCCTCTCTATGGGACTCAAGGCCAGTTGTGCCTCTCTCTGGGACTCAAGGCCTGTTGTGCCTCTCTATGGGACTCAAGGCCTGTTGTGCCTCTCTATGGGACTCAAGGCCTGTTGTGCCTCTCTATGGGACTCAAGGCCAGGTTTGCCTCTCTATGGGACTCAAGGCCTGTTGTGCCTCTCTATGGGACTCAAGGCCTGTTGTGCCTCTCTATGGGACTCAAGGCCTGTTGTGCCTCTCTATGGGACTCAAGGCCTGTTGTGCCTCTCTATGGGACTCAAGGCCAGTTGTGCCTCTCTCTGGGACTCAAGGCCAGTTGTACCTCTCTATGGGACTCAAGGCCTGTTGTGCCTCTCTATGGGACTCAAGGCCAGTTGTGCCTCTCTCTGGGACTCAAGGCCTGTTGTGCCTCTCTCTGGGACTCAAGGCCTGTTGTGCCTCTCTCTGGGACTCAAGGCCTGTTGTGCCTCTCTATGGGACTCAAGGCCTGTTGTGCCTCTATATGGGACTCAAGGCCAGGTGTGCCTCTCTATGGGACTCAAGGCCTGTTGTGCCTCTCTATGGGACTCAGGCCAGTTGTGCCTCTCTATGGGACTCAAGGCCTGTTGTGCCTCTCTATGGGACTCAAGGCCAGTTGTGCCTCTCTATGGGACTCAAGGCCAGTTGTGCCTCTCTATGGGACTCAAGGCCTGTTGTGCCTCTCTATAGGACTCAAGGCCAGTTGTGCCTCTCTATGGGACTCAAGGCCTGTTGTGCCTCTCTATGGGACTCAAGGCCAGTTGTGCCTCTCTATGGGACTCAAGGCCAGTTGTGCCTCTCTCTGGGACTCAAGGCCAGTTGTGCCTCTCTATGGGACTCAAGGCCTGTTGTGCCTCTCTATGGGACTCAAGGCCAGTTGTGCCTCTCTATGGGACTCAAGGCCAGTTGTGCCTCTCTATGGGACTCAAGGCCAGTTGTGCCTCTCTATGGGACTCAAGGCCTGTTGTGCCTCTCTATAGGACTCAAGGCCAGTTGTGCCTCTCTATGGGACTCAAGGCCAGTTGTGCCTCTCTATGGGACTCAAGGCCAGTTGTGCCTCTCTATGGGACTCAAGGCCAGTTGTGCCTCTCTATGGGACTCAAGGCCAGTTGTGCCTCTCTCTGGGACTCAAGGCCAGTTGTGCCACAGCCTGGGGAAGTTTAAAATGGTAATAGTTTAATAGTTTAATAGGGTAATAGTTTAATAGTTTAATAGATTAATAGTTTAATAGGGTAATAGTTTAATAGTTTAATAGTTTAATAGTTTAATAGGGTAATAGGGTAATAGTTTAATAGTTTAATAGTTTAATAGGGTAATAGGGTAATATTTTAATAGGGTAATAGTTTAATAGGGTAATAGTTTAATAGGGTAATAGTTTAATAGGGTAATAGTTTAATAGTTTAATAGGGTAATAGTTTAATAGGGTAATAGTTTAATAGTTTAATAGTTTAATAGTTTAATAGTTTAATAGTTTAATAGTTTAATAGGGTAATAGTTTAATAGGGTAATAGTTTAATAGTTTAATAGTTTAATAGGGTAATAGTTTAATAGGGTAATAGTTTAATAGGGTAATAGTTTAATAGTTTAATAGTTTAATTGGGTAATAGTTTAATAGTTTAATAGTTTAATAGGGTAATAGTTTAATAGGGTAATAGTTTAATAGGGTAATAGTTTAATAGTTTAATAGTTTAATAGTTTAATAGTTTAATAGGGTAATAGTTTAATAGGGTAATAGTTTAATAGTTTAATAGTGTAATAGTTTAATAGTTTAATAGGGTAATAGTTTAATAGTTTAATAGTTTAATTGGGTAATAGTTTAATAGTTTAATAGTTTAATAGTTTAATAGTTTAATAGGGTAATAGTTTAATAGTTTAATAGTTTAATTGGGTAATAGTTTAATAGTTTAATAGTTTAATAGTTTAATAGTTTAATAGTTTAATAGGGTAATAGTTTAATAGTTTAATAGTTTAATAGTTTAATAGGGTAATAGTTTAATAGTTTAATAGTTTAATTGGGTAATAGTTTAATAGTTTAATAGTTTAATAGTTTAATAGGGTAATAGTTTAATAGTTTAATAGTTTAATTGGGTAATAGTTTAATAGTTTAATAGTTTAATAGTTTAATTGGGTAATAGTTTAATAGTTTAATAGTGTAATAGGGTAATAGTTTAATAGGGTAATAGTTTAATAGTTTAATAGTTTAATAGTTTAATAGTTTAATAGTTTAATAGTTTAATAGTTTAATAGGGTAATAGTTTAATAGTTTAATAGGGTAATAGTTTAATAGTTTAATAGTTTAATAGTTTAATAGTTTAATAGTTTAATTGGGTAATAGTTTAATAGTTTAATAGTTTAATAGTTTAATAGTTTAATAGGGTAATAGTTTAATAGTTTAATAGTTTAATAGTTTAATAGTTTAATAGTTTAATAGTTTAATAGTGTAATAGGGTAATAGTTTAATAGTTTAATAGTTTAATAGGGTAATAGTTTAATAGGGTAATAGTTTAATAGTTTAATAGTTTAATAGGGTAATAGTTTAATAGTTTAATAGTTTAATAGTTTAATAGTTTAATAGTTTAATTGGGTAATAGTGTAATAGTTTAATAGTTTAATAGTTTAATAGTTTAATAGGGTAATAGTTTAATAGTTTAATAGTTTAATAGTTTAATAGTTTAATAGTTTAATAGGGTAATAGTTTAATAGTTTAATAGTTTAATAGTTTAATAGTTTAATAGTTTAATTGGGTAATAGTTTAATAGTTTAATAGTTTAATAGTTTAATAGTTTAATAGTTTAATAGTTTAATAGGGTAATAGTTTAATAGTTTAATAGTTTAATAGTTTAATAGTTTAATAGTTTAATTGGGTAATAGTTTAATAGTTTAATAGTTTAATAGTTTAATAGTTTAATAGGGTAATAGTTTAATAGTTTAATAGTTTAATAGTTTAATAGTTTAATAGTTTAATAGTTTAATAGTGTAATAGGGTAATAGTTTAATAGTTTAATAGGGTAATAGTTTAATAGTTTAATAGTTTAATTGGGTAATAGTTTAATAGTTTAATAGTTTAATAGTTTAATAGTTTAATAGTTTAATAGTTTAATTGGGTAATAGTTTAATAGTTTAATAGTTTAATAGTTTAATAGTTTAATAGGGTAATAGTTTAATAGTTTAATAGGGTAATAGTTTAATAGGGTAATAGTTTAATAGTTTAATAGGGTAATAGTTTAATAGTTTAATAGGGTAATAGTTTAATAGTTTAATAGGGTAATAGTTTAATAGTTTAATAGTTTAATAGTTTAATAGGGTAATAGTTTAATAGTTTAATAGTTTAATAGTTTAATAGTTTAATAGTTTAATAGTTTAATAGGGTAATAGTTTAATAGTTTAATAGTTTAATAGTTTAATAGGGTAATAGTTTAATAGTTTAATAGTTTAATAGTTTAATAGGGTAATAGTTTAATAGTTTAATTGGGTAATAGTGTAATAGTTTAATAGTTTAATAGTTTAATAGTTTAATAGGGTAATAGTTTAATAGTTTAATAGTTTAATAGTTTAATAGTTTAATAGTTTAATAGGGTAATAGTTTAATAGTTTAATTGTTTAATAGTTTAATAGTTTAATAGGGTAATAGTTTAATCGTTTAATAGTTTAATAGGGTAATAGTTTAATAGTGTAATAGGGTAATAGTTTAATAGGGTAATAGTTTAATAGTTTAATAGTTTAATAGTTTAATAGTTTAATAGTTTAATAGTTTAATAGTGTAATAGTTTAATAGTTTAATAGGGTAATAGTTTAATAGGGTAATATTTTAATACAGTAATAGTTTAAAATGGTAATAGTTTAATAGGGTAATAGTTTAATAGTGTAATAGGGTAATAGGGTAATAGTTTAATAGTTTAATAGTTTAATAGTTTAATAGTTTAATAGGGTAATAGTTTAATAGTTTAATAGGGTAATAGTTTAATAGTTTAATAGGGTAATAGTTTAATAGTTTAATAGTTTAATAGGGTAATAGTTTAATAGGGTAATAGTTTAATAGGGTAATATTTTAATACAGTAATAGTTTAAAATGGTAATAGTTTAATAGGGTAATAGTTTAATAGTTTAATAGTTTAATAGTTTAATAGTTTAATAGGGTAATAGTTTAATAGGGTAATAGTTTAATAGGGTAATAGTTTAATAGGGTAATAGTTTAATAGTGTAATAGGGTAATAGTTTAATAGTTTAATAGGGTAATAGTTTAATAGTTTAATAGTTTAATAGGGTAATAGTTTAATAGTTTAATAGTTTAATAGGGTAATAGTTTAATAGGGTAATAGTTTAATAGTGTAATAGGGTAATAGTTTAATAGGGTAATAGTTTAATAGTGTAATAGGGTAATAGTTTAATAGGGTAATAGTTTAATAGTTTAATAGTTTAATAGTTTAATAGTTTAATAGGGTAATAGTTTAATAGTTTAATAGTTTAATAGGGTAATAGTTTAATAGTTTAATAGGGTAATAGTTTAATAGTTTAATAGTTTAATAGTTTAATAGTTTAATAGTTTAATAGTTTAATAGGGTAATAGTTTAATAGTTTAATAGGGTAATAGTTTAATAGTTTAATAGTTTAATAGGGTAATAGTTTAATAGTTTAATAGTTTAATAGGGTAATAGTTTAATAGTTTAATAGTTTAATAGGGTAATAGTTTAATAGTTTAATAGTTTAATAGTTTAATAGGGTAATAGTTTAATAGGGTAATAGTTTAATAGGGTAATAGGGTAATAGTTTAATAGTGTAATAGTTTAATAGGGTAATAGTTTAATAGTTTAATAGTTTAATAGTTTAATAGTTTAATAGGGTAATAGTTTAATAGGGTAATAGTTTAATAGTTTAATAGTTTAATAGGGTAATAGTTTAATAGTTTAATAGTTTAATAGGGTAATATTTTAATACAGTAATAGTTTAAAATGGTAATAGTTTAATAGGGTAATAGTTTAATAGTGTAATAGGGTAATAGGGTAATAGTTTAATAGTTTAATAGTTTAATAGTTTAATAGTTTAATAGGGTAATAGTTTAATAGGGTAATAGTTTAATAGTTTAATAGGGTAATAGTTTAATAGTTTAATAGGGTAATAGTTTAATAGGGTAATAGTTTAATAGGGTAATATTTTAATACAGTAATAGTTTAAAATGGTAATAGTTTAATAGGGTAATAGTTTAATAGTTTAATAGTTTAATAGTTTAATAGGGTAATAGTTTAATAGTTTAATAGTTTAATAGGGTAATAGTTTAATAGTTTAATAGTTTAATAGGGTAATAGTTTAATAGGGTAATATTTTAATACAGTAATAGTTTAAAATGGTAATAGTTTAATAGGGTAATAGTTTAATAGGGTAATATTTTAATACAGTAATAGTTTAAAATGGTAATAGTTTAATAGGGTAATAGTTTAATAGTTTAATAGTTTAATAGGGTAATAGTTTAATAGTTTAATAGTTTAATAGTTTAATAGTTTAATAGGGTAATAGTTTAATAGTTTAATAGTTTAATAGTTTAATAGTTTAATAGTTTAATAGTTTAATAGTTTAATAGTTTAATAGTGTAATAGGGTAATAGTTTAATAGTTTAATAGGGTAATAGTTTAATAGTTTAATAGTTTAATAGGGTAATAGGGTAATAGTTTAATAGGGTAATAGTTTAATAGTTTAATAGGGTAATAGTTTAATAGTTTAATAGGGTAATAGTTTAATAGGGTAATAGTTTAATAGTTTAATAGTTTAATAGTTTAATAGTTGTATAGGGTAATAGTTTAATAGTTGTATAGGGTAATAGTTTAATAGGGTAATAGTGTAATAGGGTAATAGTTTAATAGTTTAATAGTTTAATAGTTTAATAGGGTAATAGGGTAATAGTTTAATAGGGTAATAGTTTAATAGTTTAATAGTTTAATAGTTTAATAGTTTAATAGGGTAATAGTTTAATAGGGTAATAGTTTAATAGTTTAATAGGGTAATAGTTTAATAGGGTAATAGTTTAATAGTTTAATAGTTTAATAGTTTAATAGTTTAATAGGGTAATAGTTTAATAGGGTAATATTTTAATACAGTAATAGTTTAAAATGGTAATAGTTTAATAGGGTAATAGTTTAATAGGGTAATATTTTAATACAGTAATAGTTTAAAATGGTAATAGTTTAATAGGGTAATAGTTTAATAGTTTAATAGTTTAATAGTTTAATAGTTTAATAGGGTAATAGTTTAATAGTTTAATAGTTTAATAGGGTAATAGTTTAATAGGGTAATAGTTTAATAGTTTAATAGGGTAATAGTTTAATAGTTTAATAGTTTAATAGTTTAATAGTTTAATAGTTGTATAGGGTAATAGTTTAATAGTTGTATAGGGTAATAGTTTAATAGTTTAATAGGGTAATAGTTTAATAGTTTAATAGTTTAATAGTTTAATAGGGTAATAGTTTAATAGTTTAATAGTTTAATAGTTGTATAGGGTAATAGTTTAATAGTTGTATAGGGTAATAGTTTAATAGGGTAATAGTGTAATAGGGTAATAGTTTAATAGTTTAATAGTTTAATAGTTTAATAGGGTAATAGGGTAATAGTTTAATAGTTGTATAGGGTAATAGTTTAATAGGGTAATAGTGTAATAGGGTAATAGTTTAATAGTTTAATAGTTTAATAGGGTAATAGTTTAATAGTTTAATAGTTTAATAGGGTAATAGTTTAATAGTTTAATAGTTTAATAGTTGTATAGGGTAATAGTTTAATAGTTGTATAGGGTAATAGTTTAATAGGGTAATAGTGTAATAGGGTAATAGTTTAATAGTTTAATAGTTTAATAGTTTAATAGTTTAATAGGGTAATAGTTTAATAGGGTAATAGTTTAATAGTTTAATAGTTTAATAGTTTAATAGTTTAATAGGGTAATAGTTTAATAGGGTAATAGTTTAATAGTTTAATAGGGTAATAGTTTAATAGTTTAATAGTTTAATAGTTTAATAGTTTAATAGTTTAATAGGGTAATAGTTTAATAGTTTAATAGTTTAATAGTTTAATAGTTTAATAGTTTAATAGGGTAATAGTTTAATAGGGTAATAGTTTAATAGGGTAATAGTTTAATAGTTTAATAGGGTAATAGTTTAATAGTTTAATAGTTTAATAGGGTAATAGTTTAATAGGGTAATAGTTTAATAGGGTAATAGTTTAATAGTTTAATAGTTTAATAGGGTAATAGTTTAATAGGGTAATAGTTTAATAGTTTAATAGTTTAATAGGGTAATAGTTTAATAGGGTAATAGTTTAATAGTTTAATAGTTTAATAGGGTAATAGTTTAATAGTTTAATAGTTTAATAGGGTAATAGGGTAATAGTTTAATAGTTTAATAGGGTAATAGTTTAATAGTTTAATAGTTTAATAGTTTAATAGTTTAATAGGGTAATAGTTTAATAGTTTAATAGTTTAATAGGGTAATAGTTTAATAGTTTAATAGGGTAATAGTTTAATAGTTTAATAGGGTAATAGTTTAATAGTTTAATAGTTTAATAGTTTAATAGTTTAATAGGGTAATAGTTTAATAGTTTAATAGTTTAATAGTTTAATAGTTTAATAGGGTAATAGTTTAATAGTTTAATAGTTTAATAGGGTAATAGTTTAATAGTTTAATAGGGTAATAGTTTAATAGTTTAATAGGGTAATAGTTTAATAGTTTAATAGGGTAATAGTTTAATAGTTTAATAGTTTAATAGTTTAATAGTTTAATAGTTTAATAGTTTAATAGTTTAATAGGGTAATAGTTTAATAGGGTAATAGTTTAATAGTTTAATAGGGTAATAGTTTAATAGTGTAATAGTTTAATAGTTTAATAGTTTAATAGTTTAATAGTTTAATAGTTTAATAGTTTAATAGGGTAATAGTTTAATAGTGTAATAGTTTAATAGTTTAATAGTTTAATAGTTTAATAGGGTAATAGTTTAATAGTTTAATAGTTTAATAGGGTAATAGTTTAATAGGGTAATAGTTTAATAGGGTAATAGTTTAATAGTTTAATAGTTTAATAGTTTAATAGGGTAATAGTTTAATAGGGTAATAGTTTAATAGGGTAATAGTTTAATAGGGTAATAGTTTAATAGTTTAATAGTTTAATAGTTTAATAGTTTAATAGGGTAATAGTTTAATAGTTTAATAGTTTAATAGTTTAATAGTTTAATAGGGTAATAGTTTAATAGGGTAATAGTTTAATAGTTTAATAGGGTAATAGTTTAATAGTTTAATAGTTTAATAGTTTAATAGTTTAATAGGGTAATAGTTTAATAGTTTAATAGTTTAATAGTTTAATAGTTTAATAGGGTAATAGTTTAATAGTTTAATAGTTTAATAGTTTAATAGGGTAATAGTTTAATAGTTTAATAGTTTAATAGTTTAATAGTTTAATAGTTTAATAGGGTAATAGTTTAATAGTTTAATAGTTTAATAGTTTAATAGTTTAATAGGGTAATAGTTTAATAGTTTAATAGGGTAATAGTTTAATAGTTTAATAGTTTAATAGTTTAATAGTTGTATAGGGTAATAGTTTAATAGTTGTATAGGGTAATAGTTTAATAGGGTAATAGTGTAATAGGGTAATAGTTTAATAGTTTAATAGTTTAATAGTTTAATAGGGTAATAGGGTAATAGTTTAATAGGGTAATAGTTTAATAGTTTAATAGTTTAATAGTTTAATAGTTTAATAGGGTAATAGTTTAATAGTTTAATAGTTTAATAGTTTAATAGTTTAATAGTTTAATAGGGTAATAGTTTAATAGGGTAATAGTTTAATAGTTTAATAGTGTAATAGGGTAATAGTTTAATAGTTTAATAGTTTAATAGTTTAATAGGGTAATAGTTTAATAGGGTAATAGTTTAATAGTTTAATAGTTTAATAGTTTAATAGTTTAATAGTTTAATAGTTTAATAGGGTAATAGTTTAATAGTTTAATAGGGTAATAGTTTAATAGTTTAATAGGGTAATAGTTTAATAGGGTAATAGTTTAATAGGGTAATAGTTTAATAGGGTAATAGTTTAATAGTTTAATAGTTTAATAGTTTAATAGTTTAATAGTTTAATAGTTTAATAGTTTAATAGTTTAATAGTTTAATAGTTTAATAGTTTAATAGGGTAATAGTTTAATAGTTTAATAGTTTAATAGTTTAATAGTTTAATAGTTTAATTGGGTAATAGTTTAATAGTTTAATAGTTTAATAGTTTAATAGGGTAATAGTTTAATAGTTTAATAGTTTAATAGTTTAATAGTTTAATAGTTTAATAGTTTAATAGGGTAATAGTTTAATAGTTTAATAGTTTAATAGTTTAATAGTTTAATAGTTTAATTGGGTAATA
Source organism: Oncorhynchus nerka (assembly GCF_034236695.1). NCBI lineage: Eukaryota > Metazoa > Chordata > Actinopteri > Salmoniformes > Salmonidae > Oncorhynchus > Oncorhynchus nerka. The sequence goes on from NC_088402.1 coordinate 7,487,841, forward strand.
GTTTAATAGGGTAATAGTTTAATAGTTTAATAGGGTAATAGTTTAATAGTTTAATAGTTTAATAGGGTAATAGTTTAATAGGGTAATAGTTTAATAGGGTAATAGTTTAATAGTTTAATAGTTTAATAGGGTAATAGTTTAATAGGGTAATAGTTTAATAGTTTAATAGTTTAATAGGGTAATAGTTTAATAGGGTAATAGTTTAATAGTTTAATAGTTTAATAGGGTAATAGTTTAATAGTTTAATAGTTTAATAGGGTAATAGGGTAATAGTTTAATAGTTTAATAGGGTAATAGTTTAATAGTTTAATAGTTTAATAGTTTAATAGTTTAATAGGGTAATAGTTTAATAGTTTAATAGTTTAATAGGGTAATAGTTTAATAGTTTAATAGGGTAATAGTTTAATAGTTTAATAGGTAATAGTTTAATAGTTTAATAGTTTAATAGTTTAATAGTTTAATAGGGTAATAGTTTAATAGTTTAATAGTTTAATAGTTTAATAGTTTAATAGGGTAATAGTTTAATAGTTTAATAGTTTAATAGGGTAATAGTTTAATAGTTTAATAGGGTAATAGTTTAATAGTTTAATAGGGTAATAGTTTAATAGTTTAATAGGGTAATAGTTTAATAGTTTAATAGTTTAATAGTTTAATAGTTTAATAGTTTAATAGTTTAATAGGGTAATAGTTTAATAGGGTAATAGTTTAATAGTTTAATAGGTAATAGTTTAATAGTGTAATAGTTTAATAGTTTAATAGTTTAATAGTTTAATAGTTTAATAGTTTAATAGTTTAATAGGGTAATAGTTTAATAGTGTAATAGTTTAATAGTTTAATAGTTTAATAGTTTAATAGGGTAATAGTTTAATAGTTTAATAGTTTAATAGGGTAATAGTTTAATAGGGTAATAGTTTAATAGGGTAATAGTTTAATAGTTTAATAGTTTAATAGTTTAATAGGGTAATAGTTTAATAGGGTAATAGTTTAATAGGGTAATAGTTTAATAGGGTAATAGTTTAATAGTTTAATAGTTTAATAGTTTAATAGTTTAATAGGGTAATAGTTTAATAGTTTAATAGTTTAATAGTTTAATAGTTTAATAGGGTAATAGTTTAATAGGGTAATAGTTTAATAGTTTAATAGGGTAATAGTTTAATAGTTTAATAGTTTAATAGTTTAATAGTTTAATAGGGTAGTAGTTTAATAGTTTAATAGTTTAATAGTTTAATAGTTTAATAGGGTAATAGTTTAATAGTTTAATAGTTTAATAGTTTAATAGGGTAATAGTTTAATAGTTTAATAGTTTAATAGTTTAATAGTTTAATAGGGTAATAGTTTAATAGTTTAATAGTTTAATAGTTTAATAGTTTAATAGGGTAATAGTTTAATAGTTTAATAGGGTAATAGTTTAATAGTTTAATAGTTTAATAGTTTAATAGTTGTATAGGGTAATAGTTTAATAGTTGTATAGGGTAATAGTTTAATAGGGTAATAGTGTAATAGGGTAATAGTTTAATAGTTTAATAGTTTAATAGTTTAATAGGGTAATAGGGTAATAGTTTAATAGGGTAATAGTTTAATAGTTTAATAGTTTAATAGTTTAATAGTTTAATAGGGTAATAGTTTAATAGTTTAATAGTTTAATAGTTTAATAGTTTAATAGTTTAATAGGGTAATAGTTTAATAGGGTAATAGTTTAATAGTTTAATAGTGTAATAGGGTAATAGTTTAATAGTTTAATAGTTTAATAGTTTAATAGGGTAATAGTTTAATAGGGTAATAGTTTAATAGTTTAATAGTTTAATAGTTTAATAGTTTAATAGTTTAATAGTTTAATAGGGTAATAGTTTAATAGTTTAATAGGGTAATAGTTTAATAGTTTAATAGGGTAATAGTTTAATAGGGTAATAGTTTAATAGGGTAATAGTTTAATAGGGTAATAGTTTAATAGTTTAATAGTTTAATAGTTTAATAGTTTAATAGTTTAATAGTTTAATAGTTTAATAGTTTAATAGGGTAATAGTTTAATAGTTTAATAGTTTAATAGTTTAATAGTTTAATTGGGTAATAGTTTAATAGTTTAATAGTTTAATAGTTTAATAGGGTAATAGTTTAATAGTTTAATAGTTTAATAGTTTAATAGTTTAATAGTTTAATAGTTTAATAGGGTAATAGTTTAATAGTTTAATAGTTTAATAGTTTAATAGTTTAATAGTTTAATTGGGTAATAGTTTAATAGTTTAATAGTGTAATAGTTTAATAGTTTAATAGTTTAATAGTTTAATAGTTTAATAGGGTAATAGTTTAATAGTTTAATAGGGTAATAGTTTAATAGTTTAATAGTTTAATAGGGTAATAGTTTAATAGGGTAATAGTTTAATAGGGTAATAGTTTAATAGTTTAATAGTTTAATAGGGTAATAGTTTAATAGGGTAATAGTTTAATAGGGTAATAGTTTAATAGTTTAATAGTTTAATAGGGTAATAGTTTAATAGGGTAATAGTTTAATAGTTTAATAGTTTAATAGTTTAATAGGGTAATAGTTTAATAGTTTAATAGTTTAATAGGGTAATAGTTTAATAGGGTAATAGTTTAATAGGGTAATAGTTTAATAGGGTAATAGTTTAATAGGGTAATAGTTTAATAGTTTAATAGGGTAATAGTTTAATAGTTTAATAGTTTAATAGTTTAATAGTTTAATAGTTTAATAGGGTAATAGTTTAATAGTTTAATAGGGTAATAGTTTAATAGTTTAATAGTTTAATAGGGTAATAGTTTAATAGGGTAATAGTTTAATAGGGTAATAGTTTAATAGTTTAATAGTTTAATAGGGTAATAGTTTAATAGGGTAATAGTTTAATAGGGTAATAGTTTAATAGTTTAATAGTTTAATAGTTTAATAGTTTAATAGTTTAATAGTTTAATAGGGTAATAGTTTAATAGTTTAATAGGGTAATAGTTTAATAGTTTAATAGTGTAATAGTTTAATAGTTTAATAGTTTAATAGTTTAATAGTTTAATAGGGTAATAGTTTAATAGTTTAATAGTTTAATAGGGTAATAGTTTAATAGGGTAATAGTTTAATAGTTTAATAGTTTAATAGTTTAATAGTTTAATAGTTTAATAGTTTAATAGTTTAATAGGGTAATAGTTTAATAGTTTAATAGTTTAATAGTTTAATAGTTTAATAGTTTAATAGTTTAATAGTTTAATAGTTTAATAGGGTAATAGTTTAATAGTTTAATAGTGTAATAGTTTAATAGGGTAATAGGGTAATAGTTTAATAGTTTAATAGTTTAATAGTGTAATAGGGTAATAGTTTAATAGTTTAATAGGGTAATAGTTTAATAGTTTAATAGTTTAATAGGGTAATAGTTTAATAGTTTAATAGTTTAATAGTTTAATAGTTTAATAGGGTAATAGTTTAATAGTTTAATAGGGTAATAGTTTAATAGTTTAATAGTTTAATAGTTTAATAGGGTAATAGTTTAATAGTTTAATAGTTTAATAGTTTAATAGTTTAATAGTTTAATAGTTTAATAGGGTAATAGTTTAATAGTTTAATAGTTTAATAGTTTAATAGGGTAATAGTTTAATAGTTTAATAGTTTAATAGTTTAATAGTTTAATAGTTTAATAGTTTAATAGGGTAATAGTTTAATAGTTTAATAGTTTAATAGTTTAATAGGGTAATAGTTTAATAGTTTAATAGTTTAATAGTTTAATAGGGTAATAGTTTAATAGTTTAATAGTTTAATAGTTTAATAGTTTAATAGTGTAATAGTTTAATAGTTTAATAGTTTAATAGTGTAATAGTTTAATAGTTTAATAGTTTAATAGTTTAATAGTTGTATAGTTTAATAGTTTAATAGTTTAATAGGGTAATAGTTTAATAGTTTAATAGTTTAATAGTTTAATAGGGTAATAGTGTAATAGGGTAATAGTTTAATAGGGTAATAGTTTAATAGTTTAATAGGGTAATAGTTTAATAGTTTAATAGGGTAATAGTGTAATAGGGTAATAGTTTAATAGTTTAATAGTTTAATAGTTTAATAGGGTAATAGTTTAATAGGGTAATAGTTTAATAGTTTAATAGGGTAATAGTTTAATAGGGTAATAGTTTAATAGTTTAATAGTTTAATAGGGTAATAGTTTAATAGGGTAATAGTTTAATAGTTTAATAGGGTAATAGTTTAATAGGGTAATAGTTTAATAGTTCAATAGGGTAATAGTTTAATAGGGTAATAGTTTAATAGGGTAATAGTTTAATAGTTTAATAGGGTAATAGTTTAATTGGGTAATAGTTTAATAGGGTAATAGTTTAATAGTTTAATAGGGTAATAGTTTAATAGTTTAATAGTTCAATAGGGTAATAGTTTAATAGGGTAATAGTTTAATAGGGTAATAGTTTAATAGGGTAATAGTTTAATAGGGTAATAGTTTAATAGTTTAATAGTTTAATAGTTTAATAGTTTAATAGGGTAATAGTTTAATAGGGTAATAGTTTAATAGTTTAATAGTTTAATAGTTTAATAGGGTAATAGTTTAATAGTTTAATAGTTTAATAGGGTAATAGTTTAATAGGGTAATAGTTTAATAGGGTAATAGTTTAATAGTTTAATAGGGTAATAGTTTAATAGTTTAATAGTTTAATAGTTTAATAGTTTAATAGGGTAATAGGGTAATAGTTTAATAGTTTAATAGTTTAATAGTTTAATAGTTTAATAGGGTAATAGGGTAATAGTTTAATAGGGTAATAGTTTAATAGTTTAATAGGGTAATAGTTTAATAGGGTAATAGTTTAATAGGGTAATAGTTTAATAGTTTAATAGGGTAATAGTTTAATAGGGTAATAGTTTAATAGTTTAATAGTTTAATAGTTTAATAGTTTAATAGTTTAATAGGGTAATAGGGTAATAGTTTAATAGGGTAATAGTTTAATAGTTTAATAGTTTAATAGTTTAATAGTTTAATAGGGTAATAGTTTAATAGTTTAATAGTTTAATAGGGTAATAGTTTAATAGTTTAATAGTTTAATAGTGTAATAGTTTAATAGTTTAATAGTTTAATAGGGTAATAGTTTAATAGTTTAATAGGGTAATAGTTTAATAGGGTAATAGTTTAATAGTTTAATAGTTTAATAGGGTAATAGTTTAATAGTTTAATAGTTTAATAGTTTAATAGTTTAATAGGGTAATAGTTTAATAGGGTAATAGATTAATAGTTTAATAGTTTAATAGATTAATAGTTTAATAGGGTAATAGTTTAATAGGGTAATAGTTTAATAGTTTAATAGTTTAATAGTTTAATAGGGTAATAGTTTAATAGTTTAATAGTTTAATAGGGTAATAGTTTAATAGTTTAATAGTTTAATAGGGTAATAGTTTAATAGTTTAATAGTTTAATAGTTTAATAGTTTAATAGTTTAATAGTTTAATAGTTTAATAGTTTAATAGGGTAATAGTTTAATAGGGTAATAGTTTAATAGTTTAATAGTTTAATAGTTTAATAGGGTAATAGTTTAATAGTTTAATAGTTTAATAGTTTAATAGGGTAATAGAGAGAGAGCAACAGATAGAGAGAGAGACAGAGAGAGAAAGAGAGAGAGAGCAACAGAGAGAGATATAGAGAGAGAGAGCAACAGAGAGAGAGCAACAGAGAGAGCAACAGAGAGAGCAACAGAGAGAGCAACAGTGAGAGATAGAGAGAGAGAGAGCAACAGAGAGAGAGCAACAGAGAGAGCAAAAGAGAGAGAGCAACAGAGAGAGATATATATAGAGAGAGAGAGCAACAGAGAGAGAGAGTAACAGAGAGAGCAACAGAGAGAGAGCAACAGAGAGGGCAACAGAGAGAGCAACAGTGATAGATAGAGAGAGAGAGCAACAGAGAGAGCAACAGAGAGATCAACAGAGAGAGCAACAGTGATAGATAGAGAGAGAGAGCAACAGAGAGAGCAACAGAGAGAGCAACAGAGAGAGATAGATAGAGAGAGAGAGCAACAGAGAGAGCAACAGAGAGAGCAACAGAGAGAGCAACAGAGAGAGATAGATAGAGAGAGAGAGCAACAGAGAGAGATAGAGAGAGAGATAGAGAGAGAGATAGAGAGAGAGAGAGAGAGAGAGACAGAGACAGATAGAGTGGGAGGGGCAGAGACAGAGAGAGTGGGAGGGGCAGAGACAGAGAGAGTGGGAGGGGCAGAGACAGAGAGAGTGGGAGGGGCACACACAGAGAGAGTGGGAGGGGCAGAGACAGACAGGCTTGCTGAGTGGAACTGTACGGTCACTGCTGCTGCCGCTGGATGTATTGGACTGAGAGAATGTGTAAGCAGCTTAGCTGTGTGACAGGCATAGTACTGGCCGGAGCGATGAGGTTGTGAGGGTAGGTGTGTGGTGGTTCTCAGGCTGGAACTGTCTCAGTGTGTTATTGTGTAGCTGGAACTGTGTCAGTGTGTTGGTGTGTAGCTGGAACTGTGTCAGTGTGTAGCTGGAACTGTGTCAGTGTGTTGGTGTGTAGCTGGAACTGTGTCAGTGTGTTGGTGTGTAGCTGGAACTGTGTCAGTGTGTTATTGTGTAGCTGGAACTGTGTCAGTGTGTTGGTGTGTAGCTGGAACTGTGTCAGTGTGTTGGTGTGTAGCTGGAACTGTGTCAGTGTGTAGCTGGAACTGTGTCAGTGTGTTATTGTCTAGCTGGAACTGTGTCAGTGTGTAGCTGGAACTGTGTCAGTGTGTTGGTGTGTAGTTAGAACTGTGTCAGGGTGTTATTGTGTAGCTGGAACTGTGTCAGTGTGTCAGTGTGTAGCTGGAACTGTGTCAGTGTGTAGCTGGAACTGTGTCAGTGTGTTGGTGTGTAGTTAGAACTGTGTCAGTGTGTTGGTGTGTAGTTAGAACTGTGTCAGTGTGTCAGTGTGTAGCTGGAGCTGTGGGAATGTGTGTCTGTTTACTAGGGTGATGTGGAGTGTGAGTGTATGAGTGAGTCTCTAGCCAGATTTAGAGCAACACGAATGTGTATTTAGCGAAAACAGGGAAGGCATGACAGAGCATGAGATTGAGTGTATGAGTGAGTTTTTCCAGTAGTGTGTGTATGCTAAACTGTTTGTGACTGTGTGTGAGTTTCAGGACCAGGGGGGTGTGAGTTTCAGGACCAGGGGGGTGTGAGTTCCAGGACCAGGGGGTGTGAGTTTCAGGACCAGGGGGTGTGAGTTTCAGGACCAGGGGGTGTGAGTTCCAGGACCAGGGGGTGTGAGTTTCAGGACCAGGGGGGTGTGAGTTTCAGGACCAGGGGGGTGTGAGTTCCAGGACCAGGGGGGTGTGAGTTCCAGGACCAGGGGGGTGTGAGCTTTTGAAGAGGGACTATCCAGATGTTGCCTTTTGGGACACCTCCTTCACCTGGACTCTAGACCCCATGTAGGGGGGGTGAGGATTACCCCGGATTCCTTCACCATGGGGAACAGCGTCCACAAGAACAAGAAGAGGGTCCCTGAATCCCGCAACGGACCCTCTTCACACCTCAACCCTGACCCCCGCTCAGGCTCTAAACCTGGCCCTAACCCCAGCCCCCGCTCAGGCTCTAAACCTGGCCCTAACCCCAGCCCCCGCTCAGGGAATACCAAATCCTTCTGGCACTTTGGGCGGGTGGATAAACTCAAAACAGGTAGGATCAGAGCTGGATGATCAGTGGGAATGTTTTTGGTGGATTGAATTGAATTTCAGCAGTCTGTGATGTCAGCAGCATGATGTCATCTGTCTTCTAGATCTTCCTGGAGATGGTTCTATATTCCAATGTGTAAACGGTCATTATCTCTGGTCGTAGTAACGATGGTGTCAAAAGCATGAACACCTGTTACCTTGTGGAGAGGAGGGGCAAGCTTACTGTGGAACAATATGAGGTAGCAGAAGTTACTGACGTTGATGTGAGTGTTTCTCATTCAGACAGATGAATCAGACTGTTCTAGTGGGCTGTTTCTCACTCAGACAGATGTATCTGACTGTTCTGGTGGGCTGTTTAACATGCAGACAGATGTATCTGACTGTTCTGGTGGGCTGTTTCTCATTCAGACAGATGTATCTGACTGTTCTGGTGGGCTGTGTGTGTGTGTGTCTGTGTCTGTGTCTGTGTCTGTGTCTGTGTGTGTGTGTGTGTGTGTGTGTGTGTGTGTGTGTGTGTGTGTGTGTGTGTGTGTGTGTGTAAGTGTGTGTGTGTGTGTGTGTGTGTGTGTGTGTGTGTGTGTGTGTGTGTGTGTGTGTGTGTGTGTGTGTGTGTGTGTGTGTGTGGGTGGGTTTACCTTGTAGCCTAGGTGTGTCTATCTGGAGTGGAAAACTCTGCTAAATATGGCCCTGTGCTGATAAGTTTAATGTGAACCCTCTGAACACTCTTTCCCTATAGTTAAACCCCAAATACATTCACCTTCCACAACACTGCACTTTTCACAACCTTTCCCTTCTGATTCTGTTATCTGAACACATGTACAGATGTAGGAACTTAATTTGATCACTAATTTCGTTGCTGAGAATTAAATTCAAGCTTGTAGTGTATTCAAAGTTTAAAAAGGTTTCTAAAGTTTTTTATTTTTTATTTCCCTTAACCAAAACTGCATCGACCCCCACAAAAAAAATACATTCATTTTACGTGGATTACGTACTAATTCACATTTCCTTCTGCTGCAAAGATTATTTTCCAGCTGCAGCAAATTGGCTCAAATTAAGATCCTACATCTGCATGTAGGAGAGTCTCTCTACATGTGGAATGAATCCATGTATTTTAAGACCCAATGTTTTCCTGGAATGTTCTTACAATATTCAACCTCTGATGGAATGTCTTGTCTGTTGATCCAGGATGCTGATGGTTTCCATGGTAATAAATCAACTTTTTTATTTTTATTACCATATAAGGCTATCTTCTTGTATACCACCCCTTACCTTGTCACAACACAACCGATTAGCTCAAATGCATTTATTAAAGAAAGAAAGAAATTCCAAAAGCCAAGAGTGTGCAATGCTGTTATCAAAAGGCAAAGGTTGGCTACTTTGAAGAATCTCAAATGTAGTTTAACACCTTTTTTTGGTTACTACATGATTCCATATGTGTTATTTCATAGTTTTGCTGTCTTCACTTTTATTCTACAATGTAGAAAATAGTAAATAAAATAAGGAAAAACCCTTGAATGAGTAGTTGTGTCCAAACTATTGACTGGTTCGGTACATAATTACTTTGTTTACCAATAATTGAGAACTTGTTCTCAACTTGCTTACCTGGTTAAATAAAGGTGAAATAAAATAATACTCATGTCATGTCATCTTGCCTGTAGGCCAACACTGTCTTGTAAAGTTAAGCCAGGTGTCACCATTATGGTACATTGGATCATTATGGTACATTGGATCATTTAATCAACACATCGTGATCCCACATTTCTTCCATTTTCTATCTAGAGTACTGTCAGCACAGTTGATGAGTACCTTATCTTATGAGTATCTTATCCTTTGAGTATCTTATCTTATGAGTATCTTATGAGGATCTTATCCTTTGAGGATCTTATGAGTATCTTATCTTATGAGTATCTTATCCTTTGAGTATCTTATCTTATGAGTATCTTATCTTGTGAGTATCTTATATTGTGAGTATCTTATCTTATCAGGATCTTATCCTTTGAGGATCTTATCTTATGAGTATCTTATATTTTATCTTATGAGTATCTTATCTTGTGAGTATCTTATCTTGTATCTTATGAGTATCTTATCTTGTATCTTATGAGTATCTTATCTTGTGAGTATCTTATCTTGTATCTTATGAGTATCTTATCTTGTGAGTATCTTATCTTATGAGTATCTTATCTTATGAGTATCTTATCTTATGAGTATCTTATCTTGTATCTTATGAGTATCTTATCTTGTGAGTATCTTATCTTATGAGTATCTTATCTTGTATCTTATGAGTATCTTATCTTGTATCTTATGAGTATCTTATCTTGTGAGTATCTTATGAGTATCTTATCTTGTGAGTATCTTATCTTATGAGTATCTTATCTTGTGAGTATCTTATCGTATGAGTATATTATCCTATGAGTATCTTATGAGTATCTTATCTTATGAGTATATTATATTGTGAGTACATTATCTTATGAGTATCTTATCTTGTATCTCATGAGTATCTTATCTTATGAGTATCTTAGCCTATGAGTATTTTATGAGTATCTTATCCTATGAGTATCTTATGAGTATATTATCCTATGAGTATCTTATCTTATGAGTATATTATGTTATGAGTATCTTATCTTGTATCTTATGAGTACCTTATCTTATGTGTATCTTACCTCTACTTACCTCTTCCACAGTCCTGTGTCTTTATGGGCCTAGAGTCCCGACGTCCTGTCCTGTGTCTTTATGGATCTAGAGTCCTGACCTCCTGTCCTGTGTCTTTATGGACCTAGAGTGCTGGCATCCTGTCCTGTGTCTTTATGGACCTAGAGTGCTGGCATCCTGTCCTGTGTCTTTATGGACCTAGAGTGCTGGCATCCTGTCCTGTGTCTTTATGGACCTAGAGTGCTGGCATCCTGTCCTGTGTCTTTATGGACCTAGAGTGCTGGCATCCTGTCCTGTGTCTTTATGGACCTAGAGTGCTGGCATCCTGTCCTGTGTCTTTATGGACCTAGAGTGCTGGCATCCTGTCCTGTGTCTTTATGGACCTAGAGTGCTGGCATCCTGTCCTGTGTCTTTATGGACCTAGAGTACTGGCATCCTGTCCTGTGTCTTTATGGATCTAGAGTGCAGGCATCCTGTCCTGTGTCTTTATGGACCTAGAGTGCTGGCATCCTGTCCTGCGTCTTTATGGACCTAGAGTGCTGGCATCCTGTCCTGTGTCTTTATGGACCTAGAGTGCTGGCATCCTGTCCTGTGTCTTTATGGACCTAGAGTGCTGGCATCCTGTCCTGTGTCTTTATGGACCTAGAGTGCTGGCATCCTGTCCTGTGTCTTTATGGACCTAGAGTGCTGGCATCCTGTCCTGTGTCTTTATGGACCTAGAGTGCTGGCATCCTGTCCTGCGTCTTTATGGACCTAGAGTGCTGGCATCCTGTCCTGTGTCTTTATGGACCTAGAGTGCTGGCATCCTGTCCTGTGTCTTTATGGACCTAGAGTGCTGGCATCCTGTCCTGTGTCTTTATGGACCTAGAGTGCTGGCATCCTGTCCTGTGTCTTTATGGACCTAGAGTGCTGGCATCCTGTCCTGTGTCTTTATGGACCTAGAGTGCTGGCATCCTGTCCTGTGTCTTTATGGACCTAGAGTGCTGGCATCCTGTCCTGTGTCTAACACTGTGTTGTTTAAATAGATTTGATTAAAGAGGAGAAGCTTTGTTTACGATGGAGACTTTGTTCATTGGCTGTGGCTAAAGGGATTTTATTTTGGGAGAGAAAATGTGCTTATTATGGTTTTAGTTAAGTTTCACAACGAGATGGCAGTGCTTAGTACAATGGTACTCGATGCAGTTGGCTACACATACACGTGTATACACACACACACACACACACACACACACACACACACACACACACACACACACACACACACACACACACACACACGATGATCCTCCTAGTGCTTCCAGGTGCTTTTTTAGCAAACTAGAGTCAACGTTTTGGACGAGATGTGTCCCATCATGTCTAGGCGAAAACCGAACACTGCATTCCACAGTAAGAACCTCATACCAACGGTCAAGCATGGTGGTGGTAGTGTGATGGTTTGAGGTCAGCATGGTGGTGGTAGTGTGATGGTTTGGAGATGCTTCGCTGCCTCAGGACCTGGACGACTTGCCTTAATAGAAGGAACCATGAATTCTGCTCTGTATCAAAGAATTGTACAGGAGAATGTCAGGCCATCTGTTTGTGAGCTGAAGCACAGCTGGGTCATGCAGCAAGACAATGATCCAAAACACACAATCAAGTCTACATGAAAATGGCTAAAACGCAACACATTTGGAATGGCCTATTCAAAGTCTAGACCTAATCCCAAATGAGATGCTGTGGCAGGACTTGAAACGAGCAGTTCATGCTTGAAAACCCACAAATGTCACTGAGTTACAGCAGTTCTGCGTGGAAGAGGGGGCCAAAATTCCTCCACAGTGACGTGAGAGACTGATCAACAACTACAGGAAGTTGTTGGTTGGAGTCATTGCAGCTAAAGGTGGACTGATCAACAACTACAGGAAGTGGTTGGTTGGAGTCATTGCAGCTAAAGGTGGACTGATCAACTACAGGAAGTGGTTGGTTGGAGTCATTGCAGCTAAAGGTGGACTAATCAACAACTACAGGAAGTGGTTGGTTGGAGTCATTGCAGGTAAAGGTGGACTGATCAACTACAGGAAGTGGTTGGTTGGAGTCACTGCAGCTAAAGGTGGACTGATCAACTACAGGAAGTGGTTGGTTGGAGTCACTGCAGCTAAAGGTGCACTGATCAACAACTACAGGAAGTGGTTGGTTGGAGTCACTGCAGCTAAAGGTGGACTGATCAACTACAGGAAGTGGTTGGTTGGAGTCAGTGCAGCTAAAGGAAGTGGTTGGTTGGAGTCATTGCAGCTAAAGGTGGACTGATCAACTACAGGAAGTGGTTGGTTGGCATCATTGCAGCTAAAGGTGGACTGATCAACTACAGGAAGTGGTTGGTTGGAGTCACTGCAGCTAAAGGTGGACTGATCAACTACAGGAAGTGGTTGGTTGGCATCATTGCAGCTAAAGGTGGACTGATCAACTACAGGAAGTGGTTGGTTGGCATCATTGCAGCTAAAGGTGGACTGATCAACAACTACAGGAAGTGGTTGGTTGGAGTCACTGCAGCTAAAGGTGGACTGATCAACTACAGGAAGTGGTTAGTTGGAGTGATTGCAGCTAAAGGTGGACTGATCAACTACAGGAAGTGGTTAGTTGGAGTGATTGCAGCTAAAGGTGGACTGATCAACTACAGGAAGTGGTTGGTTGGAGTCATTGCAGCTAAAGGTGGACTAATCAACAACTACAGGAAGTGGTTGGTTGGAGTCATTGCAGGTAAAGGTGGACTGATCAACTACAGGAAGTGGTTGGTTGGAGTCACTGCAGCTAAAGGTGGACTGATCAACTACAGGAAGTGGTTGGTTGGAGTCACTGCAGCTAAAGGTGGACTGATCAACAACTACAGGAAGTGGTTGGTTGGAGTCACTGCAGCTAAAGGTGGACTGATCAACTACAGGAAGTGGTTGGTTGGAGTCAGTGCAGCTAAAGGAAGTGGTTGGTTGGAGTCATTGCAGCTAAAGGTGGACTGATCAACTACAGGAAGTGGTTGGTTGGCATCATTGCAGCTAAAGGTGGACTGATCAACTACAGGAAGTGGTTGGTTGGAGTCACTGCAGCTAAAGGTGGACTGATCAACTACAGGAAGTGGTTGGTTGGCATCATTGCAGCTAAAGGTGGACTGATCAACTACAGGAAGTGGTTGGTTGGCATCATTGCAGCTAAAGGTGGACTGATCAACAACTACAGGAAGTGGTTGGTTGGAGTCACTGCAGCTAAAGGTGGACTGATCAACTACAGGAAGTGGTTAGTTGGAGTGATTGCAGCTAAAGGTGGACTGATCAACTACAGGAAGTGGTTAGTTGGAGTGATTGCAGCTAAAGGTGGACTGATCAACTACAGGAAGTGGTTGGTTGGAGTCATTGCAGCTAAAGGTGGACTAATCAACAACTACAGGAAGTGGTTGGTTGGAGTCATTGCAGGTAAAGGTGGACTGATCAACTACAGGAAGTGGTTGGTTGGAGTCACTGCAGCTAAAGGTGGACTGATCAACTACAGGAAGTGGTTGGTTGGAGTCACTGCAGCTAAAGGTGGACTGATCAACAACTACAGGAAGTGGTTGGTTGGAGTCACTGCAGCTAAAGGTGGACTGATCAACTACAGGAAGTGGTTGGTTGGAGTCAGTGCAGCTAAAGGAAGTGGTTGGTTGGAGTCATTGCAGCTAAAGGTGGACTGATCAACTACAGGAAGTGGTTGGTTGGCATCATTGCAGCTAAAGGTGGACTGATCAACTACAGGAAGTGGTTGGTTGGAGTCACTGCAGCTAAAGGTGGACTGATCAACTACAGGAAGTGGTTGGTTGGCATCATTGCAGCTAAAGGTGGACTGATCAACTACAGGAAGTGGTTGGTTGGCATCATTGCAGCTAAAGGTGGACTGATCAACAACTACAGGAAGTGGTTGGTTGGAGTCACTGCAGCTAAAGGTGGACTGATCAACTACAGGAAGTGGTTAGTTGGAGTGATTGCAGCTAAAGGTGGACTGATCAACTACAGGAAGTGGTTAGTTGGAGTGATTGCAGCTAAAGGTGGACTGATCAACTACAGGAAGTGGTTGGTTGGAGTCATTGCAGCTAAAGGTGGACTAATCAACAACTACAGGAAGTGGTTGGTTGGAGTCATTGCAGGTAAAGGTGGACTGATCAACTACAGGAAGTGGTTGGTTGGAGTCACTGCAGCTAAAGGTGGACTGATCAACTACAGGAAGTGGTTGGTTGGAGTCACTGCAGCTAAAGGTGGACAGATCAACAACTACAGGAAGTGGTTGGTTGGAGTCACTGCAGCTAAAGGTGGACTGATCAACTACAGGAAGTGGTTGGTTGGAGTCAGTGCAGCTAAAGGAAGTGGTTGGTTGGAGTCATTGCAGCTAAAGGTGGACTGATCAACTACAGGAAGTGGTTGGTTGGCATCATTGCAGCTAAAGGTGGACTGATCAACTACAGGAAGTGGTTGGTTGGAGTCACTGCAGCTAAAGGTGGACTGATCAACTACAGGAAGTGGTTGGTTGGCATCATTGCAGCTAAAGGTGGACTGATCAACTACAGGAAGTGGTTGGTTGGCATCATTGCAGCTAAAGGTGGACTGATCAACAACTACAGGAAGTGGTTGGTTGGAGTCACTGCAGCTAAAGGTGGACTGATCAACTACAGGAAGTGGTTAGTTGGAGTGATTGCAGCTAAAGGTGGACTGATCAACTACAGGAAGTGGTTAGTTGGAGTGATTGCAGCTAAAGGTGGACTGATCAACTACAGGAAGTGGTTGGTTGGAGTCATTGCAGGTAAAGGTGGACTGATCAACTACAGGAAGTGGTTGGTTGGAGTCACTGCAGCTAAAGGTGGACTGATCAACTACAGGAAGTGGTTGGTTGGAGTCACTGCAGCTAAAGGTGCACTGATCAACAACTACAGGAAGTGGTTGGTTGGAGTCACTGCAGCTAAAGGTGGACTGATCAACTACAGGAAGTGGTTGGTTGGAGTCAGTGCAGCTAAAGGAAGTGGTTGGTTGGAGTCATTGCAGCTAAAGGTGGACTGATCAACTACAGGAAGTGGTTGGTTGGCATCATTGCAGCTAAAGGTGGACTGATCAACTACAGGAAGTGGTTGGTTGGAGTCACTGCAGCTAAAGGTGGACTGATCAACTACAGGAAGTGGTTGGTTGGCATCATTGCAGCTAAAGGTGGACTGATCAACTACAGGAAGTGGTTGGTTGGCATCATTGCAGCTAAAGGTGGACTGATCAACAACTACAGGAAGTGGTTGGTTGGAGTCACTGCAGCTAAAGGTGGACTGATCAACTACAGGAAGTGGTTAGTTGGAGTGATTGCAGCTAAAGGTGGACTGATCAACTACAGGAAGTGGTTAGTTGGAGTGATTGCAGCTAAAGGTGGACTGATCAACAACTACAGGAAGTGGTTGGTTGGAGTCACTGCAGCTAAAGGTGGACTGATCAACTACAGGAAGTGGTTAGTTGGAGTGATTGCAGCTAAAGGTGGACTGATCAACTACAGGAAGTGGTTAGTTGGAGTGATTGCAGCTAAAGGTGGACTAATCAACAACTACAGGAAGTGGTTGGTTGGAGTCATTGCAGGTAAAGGTGGACTGATCAACTACAGGAAGTGGTTGGTTGGAGTCACTGCAGCTAAAGGTGGACTGATCAACTACAGGAAGTGGTTGGTTGGAGTCACTGCAGCTAAAGGTGGACTGATCAACAACTACAGGAAGTGGTTGGTTGGAGTCACTGCAGCTAAAGGTGGACTGATCAACTACAGGAAGTGGTGGTTGGTTGGCTAAAGGAAGTGGTTGGTTGGAGTCATTGCAGCTAAAGGTGGACTGATCAACTACAGGAAGTGGTTGGTTGGCATCATTGCAGCTAAAGGTGGACTGATCAACTACAGGGAAGTGGTTGGTTGGCATCAGGAATTGCATCATTAAGCTAAAGGTGGACTGATCAACTACAGGAAGTGGTTGGTTGGCATCATTGCAGCTAAAGGTGGACTGATCAACAACTACAGGAAGTGGTTGGTTGGAGTCACTGCAGCTAAAGGTGGACTGATCAACTACAGGAAGTGGTTAGTTGGAGTGATTGCAGCTAAAGGTGGACTGATCAACTACAGGAAGTGGTTAGTTGGAGTGATTGCAGCTAAAGGTGGACTGATCAACTACAGGAAGTGGTTGGTTGGAGTCATTGCAGCTAAAGGTGGACTAATCAACAACTACAGGAAGTGGTTGGTTGGAGTCATTGCAGGTAAAGGTGGACTGATCAACTACAGGAAGTGGTTGGTTGGAGTCACTGCAGCTAAAGGTGGACTGATCAACTACAGGAAGTGGTTGGTTGGAGTCACTGCAGCTAAAGGAAGTGGTTGGTTGGAGTCATTGCAGCTAAAGGTGGACTGATCAACTACAGGAAGTGGTTGGTTGGCATCATTGCAGCTAAAGGTGGACTGATCAACTACAGGAAGTGGTTGGTTGGAGTCACTGCAGCTAAAGGTGGACTGATCAACTACAGGAAGTGGTTGGTTGGCATCATTGCAGCTAAAGGTGGACTGATCAACTACAGGAAGTGGTTGGTTGGCATCATTGCAGCTAAAGGTGGACTGATCAACAACTACAGGAAGTGGTTGGTTGGAGTCACTGCAGCTAAAGGTGGACTGATCAACTACAGGAAGTGGTTAGTTGGAGTGATTGCAGCTAAAGGTGGACTGATCAACTACAGGAAGTGGTTAGTTGGAGTGATTGCAGCTAAAGGTGGACTGATCAACTACAGGAAGTGGTTAGTTGGAGTCATTGCAGCTAAAGGAAACCACTTATTGAGTATATGGGGGAAATTACTTTTTAAGTTGGAGGCTATATACAGGGTATTACGGTACAGAGTCAATGTGGAGGCTATATACAGGGTATTACGGTACAGAGTCAATGTGGAGGCTATATACAGGGTATTACGGTACAGAGTCAATGTGGAGGCTATATACAGGGTATTACGGTACAGAGTCAATGTGGAGGCTATATACAGGGTGTTACGGTACAGAGTCAATGTGGAGGCTATATACAGGGTATTACGGTACAGAGTCAATGTGGAGGCTATATACAGGGTATTACGGTACAGAGTCAATGTGGAGGCTATATACAGGGTGTTACGGTACAGAGTCAATGTGGAGGTTATATACAGGGTATTACGGTACAGAGTCAATGTGGAGGCTATATACAGGGTATTACGGTACAGAGTCAATGTGGAGGCTATATACAGGGTGTTATGGTACAGAGTCAATGTGGAGGCTATATACAGGGGGTACTGGTACAGAGTCAATGTGGAGGCTATATACAGGGGGTACTGGTACAGTGTCAATGTGGAGGCTATATACAGGGGGTACCGGTACAGAGTCAATGTGGAGGCTATATACAGGGGGTACCGGTACAGAGTCAATGTGGAGGCTATATACAGGGGGTACCGGTACAGAGTCAATGTGGAGGCTATATACAGGGGGTACCGGTAGAGTCAATGTGGAGGCTATATACAGGGTGTTATGGTACAGAGTCAATGTGGAGACTATATACAAGGGGTACAGAGTCAATGTGGAGGCTATATACAGGGGGTACAGAGTCAATGTGGAGGCTATATACAGGGGGTACAGAGTCAATGTGGAGGCTATATACAGGGGGTACAGAGTCAATGTGGAGGCTATATACAGGGGGTACAGAGTCAATGTGGAGGCTATATACAGGGTGTTATGGTACAGAGTCAATGTGGAGACTATATACAGGGGGTACAGAGTCAATGTGGAGGCTATATACAGGGGGTACAGAGTCAATGTGGAGGCTATATACAGGGGGTACAGAGTCAATGTGGAGGCTATATACAGGGGGTACAGAGTCAATGTGGAGGCTATATACAGGGGGTACAGAGTCAATGTGGAGGCTATATACAGGGTGTTATGGTACAGAGTCAATGTGGAGGCTATATACAGGGTGTTATGGTACAGAGTCAATGTGGAGACTATATACAGGGGGTACAGAGTCAATGTGGAGGCTATATACAGGGGGTACAGAGTCAATGTGGAGGCTATATACAGGGGGTACAGAGTCAATGTGGAGGCTATATACAGGGTGTTACGGTAGAGAGTCAATGTGGAGGCTATATACAGGGGGTACCGGTACAGAGTCAATGTGGATGCTATATACAGGGGGTACCGGTACAGAGTCAATGTGGAGGCTATATACAGGGGGTACCGGTACAGAGTCAATGTGGAGGCTATATACAGGGGGTACCGGTACAGAGTCAATGTGGAGGCTATATACAGGGGTACCGGTACAGAGTCAATGTGGAGGCTATATACAGGGGGTACCGGTACAGAGTCAATGTGGAGGCTATATACAGGGGGTACCGGTACAGAGTCAATGTGGAGGCTATATACAGGGGGTACCGGTACAGAGTCAATGTGGAGACTATATACAGGGGGTACCGGTACAGAGTCAATGTGGAGGCTATATACAGGGGGTACCGGTACAGAGTCAATGTGGAGGCTATATACAGGGTATTACGGTACAGAGTCAATGTGGAGGCTATATACAGGGGGTACCGGTACAGAGTCAATGTGGAGGCTATATACAGGGGGTACCGGTACAGAGTCAATGTGGAGGCTATATACAGGGTGTTACGGTACAGAGTCAATGTGGAGGCTATATACAGGGGGTACCGGTACAGAGTCAATGTGGAGACTACATACAGGGTGTTACGGTACAGAGTCAATGTGGAGGCTATATACAGGGGGTACCGGTACAGAGTCAATGTGGAGGCTATATACAGGGGGGTACCGGTACAGAGTCAATGTGGAGGTTATATACAGGGGGTACCATACAGAGTCAATGTGGAGGTTATATACAGGGGGTACCGGTACAGAGTCAATGTGGAGGCTATATACAGGGGGGTACCGGTACAGAGTCAATGTGGAGGCTATATACAGGGGGTACCATACAGAGTCAATGTGGGTGCTATATACAGGGGGTACCGGTACAAAGTCAATGTGGAGGCTATATACAGGGGGCACCGGTACAGAGTCAGTGTGGAGGCTATATACAGGGGGCACCGGTACCAAGTCAATGTGGAGGCTATATACAGGGGGTACCGGTACAAAGTCAATGTGGAGGCTATATACAGGGGGTACCGGTACAGAGTCAATGTGGGGGCTATATACAGGGGGTACCGGTACAGAGTCAATGTGGAGGCTATATACAGGGGGTACCGGTACCAAGTCAATGTGGAGGCTATATACAGGGGGGTACCGGTACCAAGTCAATGTGGAGGCTATATACAGGGGGTACCGGTACAGAGTCAATGTGGAGGCTATATACAGGGGGTACCGGTTCAGAGTCAGTGTGGGGGTACAGGTTAGTTGAGGTAATCTGTACATGTAGATGGGACTGACTATGCATAGATAATAAACAGCGAGTAGAAGCAGGGTACATGGGGGGGGGGTCAATGTAAATTGTCCGGTTGCAATTTTCATAAATTGTTCAGCAGTCTAATGGCTTGGGGGGTAGAAGCTGTTGAGGAGCCTTTTGGTCCTAGACTTGGTGCTCTGGCACCGCTAGCCGTGCGGTAGCAGAGAAAACAGGAGTCTCTGACAATTTTATGGGCTTTCCTTTGGCACTGCCTATTAGATACATACCACCCTCTATAGGGCCTTCCTCTGACACCACCTGGTATAGAGGTCCTGGATGGCAGGAAGCTTGGCCCCAGTGATGTACTGGGACGTTCGCACCACCCTCTGTAGCGCCTTACGGCTGCTATACCAGGCGGTGATCCAACCGGTCAGGATGGTGCAGCTGTAAAACATTTTGAGGATCTGTGGACCCGTCTGGGGGCCTGTGACCATCTGGGGGCCTGTGCCATCTGGGGTCCTGTGCCATCTGGGGGCCCGGGCCATCTGGGGGCCTGTGCCATCTGGGGGCCCGTGCCATCTGGGGGCCTGTGCCATCTGGGGGCCCATGCCATCTGGGGGCCCGTGCTTCTGGGGGCCCGTGCCTTCTGGGGGCCCGTGCCATCTGGGGGCCCGTGCCATCTGGGGGCCCATGCATTCTGGGGGCCCATGCCAACATCCAGTACATTAGAAAGGGGGCAAATACTTTTTCACTGCACTGTATACACACACTCTCTCTGTTTCACTTACCTCTCTCTCTCTCTCTCTCACTCACTTATCTCTCTCTCTCACGTACCTCTCTCTCACTCACTTACCTCTCTCACTCACTTACCTCTCTCTCTCTCTCTCACACTCACTTACCTCTCTCTCTCTCACTTACCTCTCTCTCACTTACCTCTCTCTCACTCACTTACCTCTCTCTCTCTCACATACCTCTCTCTCTCACGTACCTCTCTCTCTCTCTCACTTACCCCTCTCTCACTCACCTCTCTCACTCACTTACTTCTCTCTCACTCACTTACCTCTCTCACTCACTTTACCTCTCTCTCTCTCTCTCTCTCTCTCTCACACTCACTTACCTCTCTCTCTCTCACTTACCTCTCTCTCTCTCACGTACCTCTCTCTCTCACTTACCTCTCTCACTCACTTACCTCTCTCACTCACTTACCTCTCTCTCTCTCTCTCTCTCACACTCACTTACCTCTCTCTCTCTCACTTACCTCTCTCTCTCTCTCTCACTCACTTACCTCTCTCTCTCACATTCCTCTCTCTCTCACGTACCTCTCTCTCTCACGTACCTCTCTCTTACTCACTTACCTCTCTCTCTCTCACTTACCTCTCTCTCTCTCACATACCTCTCTCTCACTCACTTACCTCTCTCACTCACTTACCTCTCTCTCTCTTTCTCTGGTTTCCAGTAAATGGATATAAAGTGCTTGTCTGCTGATCCTTCCTTCCTCTGTCTCCGAGTCGTGTTTGTTGTGTGATTGAGTGAGTGAGTGTGTGTATATGAGTGTGTGTGTGTGTGTGTGTGTATATGAGTGAGTGTGTGTATATGAGTGAGTGTGTGTGTGTGTGTGTGTGTATATGAGTGAGTGTGTGTGTGTGTATATGAGTGAGTGTGTGTATATGAGTGAGTGTGTGTGCTGTCCATACCAAGAACACAGACATGGTCTGTTCATAGCTAATGTGTATGGCATGATTCTGATGAGCAACAATCAAATGAGCTTACAGTCCTGGATTCACCCTGAAAGCAGAGCCTCAGGAGAAATTCAAGTGGGGCTAAACTTCCTGATTTGGCCTTGTTTTTCGGTCATTAAGAAATGCAGCGACCATGACTGAAGCCAAACTAGAGAGTTGTCTTGTGCGGGGGGGTAATGTGGGTGTCTCTTGCGTGTGTGTGTTTGCGCGTGGCAAGCGTTTGCACATTTACTCTGCCAAAACAGTACACAGTTACAGTCACTCCCCCTTCCAGATAACTTGAAACAGTCTAACCAGGCCGTGTGTCTTTTAAGTCTCCTAGGCTAGCTAGTCCTAGCCTACCTCTTTCGCCAATTAGCTGGTTTGACATTTGATAGCCATTCCCTGGTTGGGCTAGTTAGGGACCGTCAGTAAATTGCACAATATTTTCATGTTGCAGATACTTTTAGTTTCCTCGTTAAATGCTTTCAATATTTGTAAGTGAATTTCTACAAATGTATAGTTGGTTTGAGGTTTTAAAGTCATTGAAAAGTCGAGCTATTGACATTTAAATATATTGTCACATGTACGTTGTGTGATTTACTGATTGTCCCTAACGAGCCCCATAGGGATATCCAATGTCAAACCAAATTGACCATTGGGCATTACGATTGGGTCGAGTGCTGCTCTTCGGATTGATGATTACTTGGGTGATACATGCGGTGGGCATTGTGGGTAAGATTGAAATAAACCCATGACAAGGAAAACTGTTACGGTACCCTTCATTCCAACACACCTTAGTTTTCCTATCATCTCAAAAACATGTTTTGGCTGAGGCTGACTTCATGATTAAAACTATCCTATTTTACATTTTATAGTTTTAAGTTTTTTACAAGTTAATGTTTCTGAGTCATATCGATGACACATGGGGCGTTTTCAAATTTGAAAATAGCTTTTTTTAGTTGCAGTTGCTCTTTAATAAGGACTTGGGTGTTTACACCCCTTGCCTTGTTCTCACTTCTCAATAAACACATGTGAGTCTGAGTCATGTTGACAAACAGTGAACACATTGAAACCATGTAGTAGTTTCTCCTGCTGTGCAACTTTCTACCTCTGATCTCCATTACCCAGCATCTCATGACTAGATGTATCCCATGAGGGGAAAAAAAGCTGAAAAGATAAAACAAGAACAAGAGATGAGTGTTTGTGCTTTAATGAATTTCTTAGAGGTTGTTGTTCCAGGAAAATGTAAAGAGAGTAGAGTTAGAAATTATAGAACCGACATTCCCATTCAAAGGGAACATTTCCTTTCTATTTTATTGTAATTCTATGGTTGAGACCAGACAGTGGAATTACGTGGTTCTGAGGGTTTTCTTGGTGACCTCATGATGAAAATGAACCGAAAATGCACTCTTCATTGGAGAAATGAGTTTTTCAGTGTTTATCAGTTGCTTTTCAGAATGTACTTATATCCATATTGACGTCATTAAAGATGTCAGAGGCAATCAGATAGCAGGTGTGAGAATATTTTCAACATAAATACACAACTCAGAGGACGAGAGGTCAATGGAGTAATAATGATCAATGGGTCAGAGACATGGAAGGAATTTCATTCCAGGATTCATAGCTACATGGCAAGTTCTCATTGGTCCAATTTGTTTATACATAATAGGATACTGTAATAGGATACTTGTTATTTGGCCATTGGCCCAGTTTTATTTTTGCAAGGAATTCTAATTGGTCAACCACAGGCTAGGGCGGGGTTATAAAACTACACCCTGTCCCTTTGTTCTGTGGGGAGAATCACGGAAGAGAATCACTGAGGACAGGGGAGAATGAACATCTACCTCTCAGCATAACATCTCCTCTTTGAATAAATCAATTTTTATCCTCCTGATTTGCTTTGGGGTCTGTGTTATTGAAGAGTAACGTCGACTGCTAACACAGGTGAAACACCTGTTTGTGGATCCGTCCTTCCGACATCTTTCAAACAATCTGTCAAGATGAAATTGTAAACTGACAACAATCTTGTACGACCATCTACGAGAGTGACATGAGTAATTTAACCACAAGATAAACAAAACATGGCCGGAAAACATCAGTTTTCAATGATGGATGAAGCCGATCGTCAGTAGATTGATCATTCAGTAGGGTGAAACCAGCCGATCGTCAGTAGATTGATCATTCAGTAGGGTGAAACCAACCGATCGTCAGTAGATTGAGCATTCAGTAGGGTGAAACCAGCCGATCGTCAGTAGATTGATCATTCAGTAGGGTGAAACCAACCGATCGTCAGTAGATTGAGCATTCAGTAGGGTGAAACCAACCGATCGTCAGGAGATTGATCATTCAGTAGGGTGAAACCAGCCGATCGTCAGTAGATTGAGCATTCAGTAGGGTGAAACCAGCCGATCGTCAGTAGATTGATCATTCAGTAGGGTGAAACCAGCCGATAGTCAGTAGATTGAGCATTCAGTAGGGTGAAACCAACCGATCGTCAGTAGATTGATCATTCAGTAGGGTGAAACCAACCGATCGTCAGTAGATTGAGCATTCAGTAGGGTGAAACCAGCCGATCATCAGGAGATTGATCATTCAGTAGGGTGAAACCAACCGATCGTCAGTAGATTGAGCATTCAGTAGGGTGAAACCAACCGATCGTCAGTAGATTGATCATTCAGTAGGGTGAAACCAGCCGATCGTCAGTAGATTGAGCATGCAGTAGGGTGAAACCAGCCGATAGTCAGTAGATTGAGCATTCAGTAGGGTGAAACCAGCCGATCGTCAGTAGATTGAGCATTCAGTAGGGTGAACTGTTCAGAACTCTGAAACCAGAAATGTATGACACAGAAAGGACACTGCTCCCACTTCATAATATAGAAAGGACACTGCTCCCACTTCATAATATAGAAAGGACACTGGTCCCACTTCATAATATAGAAAGGACACTGCTCCCACTTCATAATATAGAAAGGACACTGCTCCCCATTTCATAATATAGAAAGGACACTGCTCCCACTTCATAATATAGAAAGGACACTGCTCCCCATTTCATAATATAGAAAGGACACTGCTCCCCACTTCATAATATAGAAAGGACACTGCTCCCACTTCATAATATAGAAAGGACACTGGTCCCACTTCATAATATAGAAAGGACACTGCTCCCCATTTCATAATATAGAAAGGACACTGCTCCCCACTTCATAATATAGAAAGGACACTGGTCCCACTTCATAATATAGAAAGGACACTGGTCCCACTTCATAATATAGAAAGGACACTGGTCCCACTTCATAATATAGAAAGGACACTGGTCCCACTTCATAATATAGAAAGGACACTGCTCCCCACTTCATGATATAGAAAGGACACTGGTCCCACTTCATGATATAGAAAGGACACTGCTCCCCGCTTCATAATATAGAAAGGACACTGCTCCCCACTTCATAATATAGAAAGGACACTGCTCCCCACTTCATGATATAGAAAGGACACTGCTCCCCACTTCATAATATAGAAAGGACACTGCTCCCACTTCATGATATAGAAAGGACACTGGTCCCACTTCATGATATAGAAAGGACACTGGTCCCACTTCATGATATAGAAAGGACACTGGTCCCACTTCATGATATAGAAAGGACACTGGTCCCACTTCATAATATAGAAAGGACACTGCTCCCACTTCATGATATAGAAAGGACACTGCTCCCACTTCATGATATAGAAAGGACACTGGTCCCACTTCATGATATAGAAAGGACACTGGTCCCACTTCATAATATAGAAAGGACACTGGTCCCACTTCATAATATAGAAAGGACACTGGTCCCACTTCATGTGATCAGAAAATAAATGTAATATGATGTCACATGACTTTGTTTCCTCCAGCATCTTCACAGGGTCCTTTGCTGTTGCTCTGGGATTGATTTGCACTTTTTGGAGCAGTATGACGGCTGCGTGGTCCCATGGTGTTTATACTTGTGTACTATTGTTTGTACAGATGAACGTGGTACCTTCATGTGTTTGGAAATTGCTCCCAAGGATGAACCAGACTAGTGGAGGTCTACAAAAAAAATTCTGAGGTCAGAATCTTCTAAAGCCATGACATCATTTTCTGGAATTTTCCAAGCTGTTTAAAGGCAGAGTCAACTTAGTGTATGTAAACTTCTGACCCACTGGAGTTGTGATACAGTGAATTACAAGTGAAATAATCTGTCTATAAACAATTGTTGGAAAAATTACTTGTGTCGTGAATGAAGTAGATGTCCTAATGACTTGCCAAAACTATAGTTTGTTAACAAGAAATGTGTGGAGTGGTTGAAAAACGAGTTTTAATGACTCCAGCCTAAGTGTATGTAAACTTCCGACTTCAACTGTACCTCCACTGTACCGCCACCCAGCCCTGGAGTTTTCCCAGACTTAAAGGCTTTAATTGCATCAAGACGTTCCTACTCTGTAATTTCACCTTCACATGAGTCTTTCTGTACACATGTTCATTTGACATTATTAATAGAAACAAATCCATACAATTAACTTCAGTTAGAAGAGATGGAGGAGACTGAAACTAACTTCAGTTAGAAGAGATGGAGGAGACTGAAACTAACTTCTGTTAGAAGAGATGGAGGAGACAAACTAACTTCAGTTAGAAGAGATGGAGGAGACTGAAACTAACTTCAGTTAGAAGAGATGGAGGAGACTGAAACTAACTTCAGTTAGAAGAGATGGAAGAGACTGAAACTAACTTCAGTTAGAAGAGATGGAGGAGACTGAAACTAACTTCAGTTAGAAGAGATGGAGGAGACTGAAACTAACTTCAGTTAGAAGAGATGGAGGAGACTGAAACTAACTTCAGTTAGAAGAGATGGAGGAGACTGAAACTAACTTCTGTTAGAAGAGATGGAGGAGACTGAAACTAACTTCAGTTAGAAGAGATGGAGGAGACTGAAACTAACTTCAGTTAGAAGAGATGGAGGAGACTGAAACTAACTTCAGTTAGAAGAGATGGAGGAGACTGAAACTAACTTCTGTTAGAAGAGATGGAGGAGACTGAAACTAACTTCAGTTAGAAGAGATGGAGGAGACTGAAACTAACTTCAGTTAGAAGAGATGGAGGAGACTGAAACTAACTTTAGTTAGAAGAGATGGAGGAGACAAACTAACTTCAGTTAGAAGAGATGGAGGAGACTGAAACTAACTTCAGTTAGAAGAGATGGAGGAGACTGAAACTAACTTCAGTTAGAAGAGATGGAGGTGACTGAAACTAACTTCAGTTAGAAGAGATGGAGGAGACTGAAACTAACTTCAGTTAGAAGAGATGGAGGAGACTGAAACTAACTTCAGTTAGAAGAGATGGAGGAGACTGAAACTAACTTCAGTTAGAAGAGATGGAGGAGACTGAAACTAACTTCAGTTAGAAGAGATGGAGGAGACTGAAACTAACTTCAGTTAGAAGAGATGGAGGAGACTGAAGCTAACTTCAGTTAGAAGAGATGGAGGAGACTGAAACTAACTTCAGTTAGAAGAGATGGAGGAGACTGAAACTAACTTCAGTTAGAAGAGATGGAGGAGACTGAAACTAACTTCTGTTAGAAGAGATGGAGGAGACTGAAACTAACTTCAGTTAGAAGAGATGGAGGAGACTGAAACTAACTTCAGTTAGAAGAGATGGAGGAGACTGAAACTAACTTCAGTTAGAAGAGATGGAGGAGACTGAAACTAACTTCAGTTAGAAGAGATGGAGGAGACAAACTAACTTCAGTTAGAAGAGATGGAGGAGACAAACTAACTTCAGTTAGAAGAGATGGAGGAGACTGAAACTAACTTCAGTTAGAAGAGATGGAGGAGACTGAAACTAACTTCAGTTAGAAGAGATGGAGGAGACTGAAACTAACTTCAGTTAGAAGAGATGGAGGAGACTGAAACTAACTTCAGTTAGAAGAGATGGAGGAGACTGAAACTAACTTCAGTTAGAAGAGATGGAGGAGACTGAAACCAAAACATATTTTTTTAAAGTACTTTACTTCCGCTTCTAAATATATCGTTTGGTGAATCATAGGTGACTCTGTCATTTGCAACACATTTCAGTAAATTATTTTTGGAAGCATTTCTATGTTGAAGATTAAAAAATAATTGTATGCATTTTTCTCCATATTCAATCCAGTCTCGCTTCATTTTTATAATAGTTTACACTTGATCTTTCTTGAATAAATTCCTCCATTTCTTTCTGTTTTTCCTCCAACTTTCTCTGAGTCTTTATGGTAAAGTTTTTATTACCGTCTATCTGTTCTGTTAGACCTTCTATTTCCTTTGTTAGTATGGACTCTTTTGTTAGTATGGACTCTTTTGTTAGTATAGACTTTTGTTAGTATGGACTCTTTTATTAGTATGGACTCTTGTTAGTATGGACTCTTGTTAGTATGGACTCTTTTGTTAGTATGGACTCTTGTTAGTATGGACTCTTTTGTTAGTATGGACTCTTTTGTTAGTATGGACTCTTTTGTTAGTATGGACTCTTTTGTTAGTATGGACTCTTTTGTTAGTATGGACTCCTTTGTTAGTATGGACTCTTTTGTTAGTATGGACTCTTTTGTTAGTATGGACTCCTTTGACCTAAATTTATTTTGTTGTAGAGATGAGTACAGAACTGCATGGCCTCTAAAGGCACATTTAAAAGTGTCCTATACAGTAATGGAAAAGGAAAGGGAATGATTTCATTCTCCATATATCCACTAGTTCCAATATATCCATGACATTCGTGATGTCCTTAAGAGCATGAGGGTGATAGTTTGTAGTGTGATTTCCGTTATGGTCCATAGAAGTATTTAAAACCGTATTAAAATGTCCCACCATAATAATAGTCTTGTATTGCTTATAGGGTCGATCATTTATTATAGATATTGTCAAAGAAGTGTGGATCCTCATTATTTGGACCGTAAATGTCAATGAGACATATCTGTTTATGATCCAATAATATACAGTTGAAGTCGGAAGTTCACATACACCTTTAGCCAAATACATTTAAACTCACCATGATGTCAAGCAAAGAGGCACTGAGTTTGAAGGTAGGCCTTGACATACATCCACAGGTACACCTCCAATTGACTCAAATGATGTCAATTAGCCTATCAGAAGCTTCTAAAGGCATGACATCATTTTCTGGAATTTTCCAAACTGTTTAAAGGCACAGTCAACTTAGTGTATGTAAACTTATGACCCACTGGAATTGTGATACAGTGAATTATAAGTGAATTAATCTGTCTATAAACATTTGTTGGAAAAATGACTTGTGTCAGGCACAAAGTAGATGTCCTAACCGACTTGCCAAAACTATAGTTTGTTAACAAGAAATTTGTGGAGTGGTTGAAAAACTAGTTTTAATGACTCCAACCTAAGTGTATGTAAACTTCCGACTTCAACTGTATGTAGAATAATCCATCTACCTTGAGGATCTGTTTGGACAATGGAGATCAGCTCCACCCCTTTCCCTTGAAACACACACATGTTGGGCCCCCCCTTTTTGACCATTTTCCCAAGCATTTCTGTCCAGTCAGACCTTTGGTTATTTTGTGCCACCAGGGCCACAATAATTTGCCACCTCTCTGATTGTCCGAGTGTGACCCCCTCCCCATGGGTTACCGCAGCTAGTGTTGTCCGAGTGTGACCCCCTCCCCATGGGTTACCGCAGCTAGTGTTGTCCGAGTGTGACCCCCTCCCCATGGGTTACCGCAGCTAGTGTTGTCCGAGTGTGACCCCCTCCCCATGGGTTACCGCAGCTAGTGTTGTCCGAGTGTGACCCCCTCCCCATGGGTTACCGCAGCTAGTGTTGTCCGAGTGTGACCCCCTCCCCATGGGTTACCGCAGCTAGTGTTGTCCGAGTGTGACCCCCTCCCCATGGGTTACCGCAGCTAGTGTTGTCCGAGTGTGACCCCCTCCCCATGGGTTACCGCAGCTAGTGTTGTCCGAGTGTGACCCCTCCCCATGGGTTACCGCAGCTAGTGTTGTCCGAGTGTGACCCCCTCCCCATGGGTTACCGCAGCTAGTGTTGTCCGAGTGTGACCCCCTCCCCATGGGTTACCGCAGCTAGTGTTGCCAGCACTGCCACTGCCTGGGGGGGGGCACCCCGCCGGAATATCCCCAGCAGTTAGGTACAAGGTCGTCAAGGTTCTCATTAGCAGCTTTGTGAATGTCCTTGTATGTTATGCTCTCCTATCAGGGGGCTTTGGCTTTGTAGAACCAACCCTGCCAGGCTCAGCATCTTGAGGGAGCAGTGCTGCTCTAGTAGGTCTCTGGCCACATTTATCCCTCTGATTTGGCTGTGTATAGGCTACTTGCATTGGGCCCATGTAAACAGATAAGGACTTCTCCTTAGTGTGTGGGTCTCTCAGGTGGGTCTCTCAGGTGGGTGTCTCAGGTGGGTGTCTCAGGTGGGTGTCTCAGGTGGGTGTCTCAGGTGGGTCTCTCAGGTGGGTCTCTCAGGTGGGTGTCTCAGGTGGGTCTCTCAGGTGGGTGTCTCAGGTGGGTGTCTCAGGTGGGTGTCTCAGGTGGGTGTCTCAGGTGGGTCTCTCAGGTGGGTCTCTCAGGTGGGTCTCTCAGGTGGGTGTCTCAGGTGGGTGTCTCAGGTGGGTGTCTCAGGTGGGTGTCTCAGGTGGGTCTCTCAGGTGGGTCTCTCAGGTGGGTGTCTCAGGTGGGTGTCTCAGGTGGGTCTCTCAGGTGGGTCTCTCAGGTGGGTCTCTCAGGTGGGTGTCTCAGGTGGGTGTCTCAGGTGGGTGTCTCAGGTGGGTCTCTCAGGTGGGTCTCTCAGGTGGGTGTCTCAGGTGGGTGTCTCAGGTGGGTCTCTCAGGTGGGTCTCTCAGGTGGGTCTCTCAGGTGGGTCTCTCAGGTGGGTGTCTAAGGTATATGGTTGGGGACCGTTCCATCCTGATAGGACAATAAATAAACTCTATTCATCATTTATTTTAAAGTTGTATATTCCACATCTGCACACAATTGAAAGTTCAAAAATCAAATCAAATGTTTTTATATAGCCCTTCGTACATCAGCTGATATCTCAAAGTGCTGTACAGAAACCCAGCCTAAAAACCCAAACAGCAAGCAATGCAGGTGTAGAAGCACGGTGGCTAGGAAAAACTCCCTAGAAAGGCCAAAACCGAGGAAGAAACCTAGAGAGGAACCAGGCTATGTGGGGTGTCCAGTCCTCTTCTGGCTGTGCCGGGTGGAGATTATAACAGAACATGGCCAAGATGTTCAAATGTTCATAAATGACCAGCATGGTCGAATAATAATAATCACAGGCAGAAAAGTAAAGTTCTCTCTGTTTAAAGCCCTGCTCACAAACACACATGGACTCTGGGATTAACAACCACTATCCTTTTTCACTCTCTTAACTCCACACTTTTCCAAACACAAAAACACACACCCTACCTTCCATCACAATACACACACCCCACCATCCATCACAATACACACACACCCAACCTTCCATCACAATAAACACACACCCCACCTTCCATCACAATAAACACACACCCCACCTTCCATCACAACCCACAAACACCCCACCTTCCATCACAATACACACACACCCCACCTTCCATCACAATACACACACACCCCACCTTCCATCACATTAAACACACACCCTACCTTCCATCACATTAAACACACACCCTACCTTCCATCACATTAAACACACACCCCACCTTCCATCACATTACACACACACCCACCTTCCATCACATTAAACACACACCCTACCTTCCATCACATTAAACACACCCCACCTTCCATCACAATAAACACACACCCTACCTTCCATCACAATAAACACACACCCCACCTTCCATCACAATACACACACCCCACCTTCCATCACAATAAACACACCCCACCTTCCATCACATTAAACACACACCCCACCTTCCATCACATTAAACACACACCCTACCTTCCATCACATTAAACACCCCACCTTCCATCACAATAAACACACCCCACCTTCCATCACATTAAACACACACCCTACCTTCCATCACAATACACACACCCCACCTTCCATCACAATACACACACCCCACCTTCCATTACATTAAACACACACCCCACCTTCCATCACAATACACACACCCCACCTTCCATCACATTAAACACACCCCACCTTCCATTACATTAAACACACACCCCACCTTCCATCACAATACACACACCCCACCTTCCATTACAATAAACACACACCCCACCTTCCATCACAATACACACACCCCACCTTCCATTACATTAAACACACACCCCACCTTCCATTACATTAAACACACACCCCACCTTCCATCACCATACACACACCCCACCTTCCATTACATTAAACACACACCCCACCTTCCATCACATTAAACACACACCCTACCTTCCACCACATTAAACACACACCCCACCTTCCATCACAATAAACACACACCCCACCTTCCATCACATTAAACACACACCCACCTTCCATCACAACACACACACCCCACCTTCCATCACATTACACACACACCCCACCTTCCATCACAATACACACACACCCCACCTTCCATCACATTACACACACACCCCACCTTCCATCACAATACACACACACCCCACCTTCCATCACAATACACACACACCCCACCTTCCATCACAATACACACACCCCACCTTCCATCACAATACACACACCCCACCTTCCATCACAATACACACACACCCCACCTTCCATCACAATACACACACCCCACCTTCCATCACAATACACACACACCCCACCTTCCATCACAATACACACACCCCACCTTCCATTACATTAAACACACACCCCACCTTCCATTACATTAAACACACACCCCACCTTCCATCACCATACACACACCCCACCTTCCATTACATTAAACACACACCCCACCTTCCATCACATTAAACACACACCCTACCTTCCACCACATTAAACACACACCCCACCTTCCATCACAATAAACACACACCCCACCTTCCATCACATTAAACACACACCCACCTTCCATCACAACACACACACCCCACCTTCCATCACATTACACACACACCCCACCTTCCATCACAATACACACACACCCCACCTTCCATCACATTACACACACACCCCACCTTCCATCACAATACACACACACCCCACCTTCCATCACAATACACACACACCCCACCTTCCATCACAATACACACACCCCACCTTCCATCACAATACACACACCCCACCTTCCATCACAATACACACACACCCCACCTTCCATCACAATACACACACCCCACCTTCCATCACAATACACACACACCCCACCTTCCATCACAATACACACACCCCACCTTCCATCACAATACACACACCCCACCTTCCATCACAATACACACACCCCACCTTCCATCACATTAAACACACACCCTACCTTCCACCACATTAAACACACACCCCACCTTCCATCACAATAAACACACACCCCACCTTCCATCACATTAAACACACACCCACCTTCCATCACAACACACACACCCCACCTTCCATCACATTACACACACACCCCACCTTCCATCACAATACACACACACCCCACCTTCCATCACAACACACACACCCCACCTTCCATCACAACACACACACCCCACCTTCCATCACAACACACACCCCACCTTCCATCACAACACACACACCCCACCTTCCATCACAACACACACCCCACCTTCCAACACAATAAACACACCCCACCTTCCATCACAACACACACACCCCACCTTCCATCACAACACACACCCCACCTTCCATCACAATACACACACACCCCACCTTCCATCACAATACACACACCCCACCTTCCAACACAATACACACACACCCCACCTTCCATCACAATACACACACACCCCACCTTCCATCACAACACACACCCCACCTTCCATCACAATACACACACACCCCACCTTCCATCACAATACACACACACCCCACCTTCCATCACACACACACACCCCACCTTCCATCACAACACACACCCCACCTTCCATCACACTACACACACACCCCACCTTCCATCACAATACACACCCCACCTTCCATCACAATACACACACCCCACCTTCCATTACATTAAACACACACCCCACCTTCCATCACAATACACACACCCCACCTTCCATCACAATACACACACACCCCACCTTCCATCACAATACACACCCCACCTTCCATCACAATACACACACCCCACCTTCCATTACAATAAACACACACCCCACCTTCCATCACAATACACACACCCCACCTTCCATTACATTAAACACACACCCCACCTTCCATTACATTAAACACACACCCCACCTTCCATCACCATACACACACCCCACCTTCCATTACATTAAACACACACCCCACCTTCCATCACATTAAACACACACCCTACCTTCCACCACATTAAACACACACCCCACCTTCCATCACAATAAACACACACCCCACCTTCCATCACATTAAACACACACCCACCTTCCATCACAAACACACACCCCACCTTCCATCACATTACACACACACCCCACTTTCCATCACAATACACACACACCCCACCTTCCATCACATTACACACACACCCCACCTTCCATCACAATACACACACACCCCACCTTCCATCACAATACACACACACCCCACCTTCCATCACAATACACACACCCCACCTTCCATCACAATACACACACCCCACCTTCCATCACAATACACACACACCCCACCTTCCATCACAATACACACACCCCACCTTCCATCACAATACACACACACCCCACCTTCCATCACAATACACACACCCCACCTTCCATTACATTAAACACACACCCCACCTTCCATTACATTAAACACACACCCCACCTTCCATCACCATACACACACCCCACCTTCCATTACATTAAACACACACCCCACCTTCCATCACATTAAACACACACCCTACCTTCCACCACATTAAACACACACCCCACCTTCCATCACAATAAACACACACCCCACCTTCCATCACATTAAACACACACCCACCTTCCATCACAACACACACACCCCACCTTCCATCACATTACACACACACCCCACCTTCCATCACAATACACACACACCCCACCTTCCATCACATTACACACACACCCCACCTTCCATCACAATACACACACACCCCACCTTCCATCACAATACACACACACCCCACCTTCCATCACAATACACACACCCCACCTTCCATCACAATACACACACCCCACCTTCCATCACAATACACACACACCCCACCTTCCATCACAA
Organism: Oncorhynchus nerka; assembly: GCF_034236695.1. Classification (NCBI taxonomy): domain Eukaryota; kingdom Metazoa; phylum Chordata; class Actinopteri; order Salmoniformes; family Salmonidae; genus Oncorhynchus; species Oncorhynchus nerka. The sequence continues at coordinate 7,522,576 of NC_088402.1, forward strand.
TACACACACCCCACCTTCCATCACAATACACACACACCCCACCTTCCATCACAATACACACACCCCACCTTCCATCACAATACACACACCCCACCTTCCATCACAATACACACACCCCACCTTCCATCACATTAAACACACACCCTACCTTCCACCACATTAAACACACACCCCACCTTCCATCACAATAAACACACACCCCACCTTCCATCACATTAAACACACACCCACCTTCCATCACAACACACACACCCCACCTTCCATCACAATACACACACCCCACCTTCCATCACAATACACACACACCCCACCTTCCATCACAATACACACACCCCACCTTCCATTACATTAAACACACACCCCACCTTCCATTACATTAAACACACACCCCACCTTCCATCACCATACACACACCCCACCTTCCATTACATTAAACACACACCCCACCTTCCATCACATTAAACACACACCCTACCTTCCACCACATTAAACACACACCCCACCTTCCATCACAATAAACACACACCCCACCTTCCATCACATTAAACACACACCCACCTTCCATCACAACACACACACCCCACCTTCCATCACATTACACACACACCCCACCTTCCATCACAATACACACACACCCCACCTTCCATCACATTACACACACACCCCACCTTCCATCACAATACACACACACCCCACCTTCCATCACAATACACACACACCCCACCTTCCATCACAATACACACACCCCACCTTCCATCACAATACACACACCCCACCTTCCATCACAATACACACACACCCCACCTTCCATCACAATACACACACCCCACCTTCCATCACAATACACACACACCCCACCTTCCATCACAATACACACACCCCACCTTCCATCACAATACACACACCCCACCTTCCATCACAATACACACACCCCACCTTCCATTACAATACACACACCCCACCTTCCATCACAATACACACACCCCACCTTCCATCACAATACACACACACCCCACCTTCCATCACAATACACACACACCCCACCTTCCATCACAATACACACACACCCCACCTTCCATCACAATACACACACACCCCACCTTCCATCACAATACACACACCCCACCTTCCATCACAATACACACACCCCACCTTCCATCACAATACACACACCCCACCTTCCATCACAATACACACACCCCACCTTCCATCACAACACACACCCCACCTTCCATCACAACACACACACCCCACCTTCCATCACAACACACACACCCCACCTTCCATCACAACACACACCCCACCTTCCATCACAACACACACACCCCACCTTCCATCACAACACACACCCCACCTTCCAACACAATAAACACACCCCACCTTCCATCACAACACACACACCCCACCTTCCATCACAACACACACCCCACCTTCCATCACAATACACACACACCCCACCTTCCATCACAATACACACACCCCACCTTCCAACACAATACACACACACCCCACCTTCCATCACAATACACACACACCCCACCTTCCATCACAACACACACCCCACCTTCCATCACAATACACACACACCCCACCTTCCATCACAATACACACACACCCCACCTTCCATCACAACACACACACCCCACCTTCCATCACAACACACACCCCACCTTCCATCACAATACACACACACCCCACCTTCCATCACAATACACACCCCACCTTCCATCACAATACACACACCCCACCTTCCATTACATTAAACACACACCCCACCTTCCATCACAATACACACACCCCACCTTCCATCACAATACACACACACCCCACCTTCCATCACAATACACACCCCACCTTCCATCACAATACACACACCCCACCTTCCATTACAATAAACACACACCCCACCTTCCATCACAATACACACACCCCACCTTCCATTACATTAAACACACACCCCACCTTCCATTACATTAAACACACACCCCACCTTCCATCACCATACACACACCCCACCTTCCATTACATTAAACACACACCCCACCTTCCATCACATTAAACACACACCCTACCTTCCACCACATTAAACACACACCCCACCTTCCATCACAATAAACACACACCCCACCTTCCATCACAACACACACACCCCACCTTCCATCACATTACACACACACCCCACCTTCCATCACAATACACACACACCCCACCTTCCATCACATTACACACACACCCCACCTTCCATCACAATACACACACACCCCACCTTCCATCACAATACACACACACCCCACCTTCCATCACAATACACACACCCCACCTTCCATCACAATACACACACCCCACCTTCCATCACAATACACACACACCCCACCTTCCATCACAATACACACACCCCACCTTCCATCACAATACACACACACCCCACCTTCCATCACAATACACACACCCCACCTTCCATCACAATACACACACCCCACCTTCCATCACAATACACACACCCCACCTTCCATTACAATACACACACCCCACCTTCCATCACAATACACACACCCCACCTTCCATCACAATACACACACACCCCACCTTCCATCACAATACACACACACCCCACCTTCCATCACAATACACACACACCCCACCTTCCATCACAACACACACCCCACCTTCCATCACAACACACACACCCCACCTTCCATCACAACACACACACCCCACCTTCCATCACAACACACACCCCACCTTCCATCACAACACACACACCCCACCTTCCATCACAACACACACCCCACCTTCCAACACAATAAACACACCCCACCTTCCATCACAACACACACACCCCACCTTCCATCACAACACACACCCCACCTTCCACCACATTAAACACACACCCCACCTTCCATCACAATAAACACACACCCCACCTTCCATCACATTAAACACACACCCACCTTCCATCACAACACACACACCCCACCTTCCATCACATTACACACACACCCCACCTTCCATCACAATACACACACACCCCACCTTCCATCACATTACACACACACCCCACCTTCCATCACAATACACACACACCCCACCTTCCATCACAATACACACACACCCCACCTTCCATCACAATACACACACCCCACCTTCCATCACAATACACACACCCCACCTTCCATCACAATACACACACACCCCACCTTCCATCACAATACACACACCCCACCTTCCATCACAATACACACACACCCCACCTTCCATCACAATACACACACCCCACCTTCCATCACAATACACACACCCCACCTTCCATCACAATACACACACCCCACCTTCCATTACAATACACACACCCCACCTTCCATCACAATACACACACCCCACCTTCCATCACAATACACACACACCCCACCTTCCATCACAATACACACACACCCCACCTTCCATCACAATACACACACACCCCACCTTCCATCACAATACACACACACCCCACCTTCCATCACAATACACACACCCCACCTTCCATCACAATACACACACCCCACCTTCCATCACAATACACACACCCCACCTTCCATCACAATACACACACCCCACCTTCCATCACAACACACACCCCACCTTCCATCACAACACACACACCCCACCTTCCATCACAACACACACACCCCACCTTCCATCACAACACACACCCCACCTTCCATCACAACACACACACCCCACCTTCCATCACAACACACACCCCACCTTCCAACACAATAAACACACCCCACCTTCCATCACAACACACACACCCCACCTTCCATCACAACACACACCCCACCTTCCATCACAATACACACACACCCCACCTTCCATCACAATACACACACCCCACCTTCCAACACAATACACACACACCCCACCTTCCATCACAATACACACACACCCCACCTTCCATCACAACACACACCCCACCTTCCATCACAATACACACACACCCCACCTTCCATCACAATACACACACACCCCACCTTCCATCACAACACACACACCCCACCTTCCATCACAACACACACCCCACCTTCCATCACAATACACACACACCCCACCTTCCATCACAATACACACCCCACCTTCCATCACAATACACACACCCCACCTTCCATTACATTAAACACACACCCCACCTTCCATCACAATACACACACCCCACCTTCCATCACAATACACACACACCCCACCTTCCATCACAATACACACCCCACCTTCCATCACAATACACACACCCCACCTTCCATTACAATAAACACACACCCCACCTTCCATCACAATACACACACCCCACCTTCCATTACATTAAACACACACCCCACCTTCCATTACATTAAACACACACCCCACCTTCCATCACCATACACACACCCCACCTTCCATTACATTAAACACACACCCCACCTTCCATCACATTAAACACACACCCTACCTTCCACCACATTAAACACACACCCCACCTTCCATCACAATAAACACACACCCCACCTTCCATCACAACACACACACCCCACCTTCCATCACATTACACACACACCCCACCTTCCATCACAATACACACACACCCCACCTTCCATCACATTACACACACACCCCACCTTCCATCACAATACACACACACCCCACCTTCCATCACAATACACACACACCCCACCTTCCATCACAATACACACACCCCACCTTCCATCACAATACACACACCCCACCTTCCATCACAATACACACACACCCCACCTTCCATCACAATACACACACCCCACCTTCCATCACAATACACACACACCCCACCTTCCATCACAACACACACCCCACCTTCCATCACAACACACACACCCCACCTTCCATCACAACACACACCCCACCTTCCAACACAATAAACACACCCCACCTTCCATCACAACACACACACCCCACCTTCCATCACAACACACACCCCACCTTCCATCACAATACACACACACCCCACCTTCCATCACAATACACACACCCCACCTTCCAACACAATACACACACACCCCACCTTCCATCACAATACACACACACCCCACCTTCCATCACAACACACACCCCACCTTCCATCACAATACACACACACCCCACCTTCCATCACAATACACACACACCCCACCTTCCATCACAAACACACACCCCACCTTCCATCACAATACACACACACCCCACCTTCCATCACAATACACACCCCACCTTCCATCACAATACACACACCCCACCTTCCATTACATTAAACACACACCCCACCTTCCATCACAATACACACACCCCACCTTCCATCACAATACACACCCCACCTTCCATCACAATACACACCCCACCTTCCATCACAATACACACACCCCACCTTCCATTACAATAAACACACACCCCACCTTCCATCACAATACACACACCCCACCTTCCATTACATTAAACACACACCCCACCTTCCATTACATTAAACACACACCCCACCTTCCATCACCATACACACACCCCACCTTCCATTACATTAAACACACACCCCACCTTCCATCACATTAAACACACACCCTACCTTCCACCACATTAAACACACACCCCACCTTCCATCACAATAAACACACACCCCACCTTCCATCACATTAAACACACACCCACCTTCCATCACAACACACACACCCCACCTTCCATCACATTACACACACACCCCACCTTCCATCACAATACACACACACCCCACCTTCCATCACATTACACACACACCCCACCTTCCATCACAATACACACACACCCCACCTTCCATCACAATACACACACACCCCACCTTCCATCACAATACACACACCCCACCTTCCATCACAATACACACACCCCACCTTCCATCACAATACACACACACCCCACCTTCCATCACAATACACACACCCCACCTTCCATCACAATACACACACACCCCACCTTCCATCACAATACACACACCCCACCTTCCATTACATTAAACACACACCCCACCTTCCATTACATTAAACACACACCCCACCTTCCATCACCATACACACACCCCACCTTCCATTACATTAAACACACACCCCACCTTCCATCACATTAAACACACACCCTACCTTCCACCACATTAAACACACACCCCACCTTCCATCACAATAAAACACACCCCACCTTCCATCACATTAAACACACACCCACCTTCCATCACAACACACACACCCCACCTTCCATCACATTACACACACACCCCACCTTCCATCACAATACACACACACCCCACCTTCCATCACATTACACACACACCCCACCTTCCATCACAATACACACACACCCCACCTTCCATCACAATACACACACCCCACCTTCCATCACAATACACACACCCCACCTTCCATCACAATACACACACACCCCACCTTCCATCACAATACACACACCCCACCTTCCATCACAATACACACACACCCCACCTTCCATCACAATACACACACCCCACCTTCCATCACAATACACACACCCCACCTTCCATCACAATACACACACCCCACCTTCCATTACAATACACACACCCCACCTTCCATCACAATACACACACCCCACCTTCCATCACAATACACACACACCCCACCTTCCATCACAATACACACACACCCCACCTTCCATCACAATACACACACACCCCACCTTCCATCACAAACACACCCCACCTTCCATCACAACACACACACCCCACCTTCCATCACAACACACACACCCCACCTTCCATCACAACACACACACCCCACCTTCCATCACAACACACACCCCACCTTCCAACACAATAAACACACCCCACCTTCCATCACAACACACACACCCCACCTTCCATCACAACACACACCCCACCTTCCATCACAATACACACACACCCCACCTTCCATCACAATACACACACCCCACCTTCCAACACAATACACACACACCCCACCTTCCATCACAATACACACACACCCCACCTTCCATCACAACACACACCCCACCTTCCATCACAATACACACACACCCCACCTTCCATCACAATACACACACACCCCACCTTCCATCACAACACACACACCCCACCTTCCATCACAACACACACCCCACCTTCCATCACAATACACACACACCCCACCTTCCATCACAATACACACCCCACCTTCCATCACAATACACACACCCCACCTTCCATTACATTAAACACACACCCCACCTTCCATCACAATACACACACACCCCACCTTCCATCACAATACACACCCCACCTTCCATCACAATACACACACCCCACCTTCCATTACATTAAACACACACCCCACCTTCCATCACAATACACACACCCCACCTTCCATTACATTAAACACACACCCCACCTTCCATCACAATACACACACCCCACCTTCCATCACAATACACACACCCCACCTTCCATCACAATACACACACACCCCACCTTCAATTTAAGAGGTTAAATAAAATAAAATATTATAGTTAGTACCAAAAAAAGTAACAGGGTTGAGATTAACAGGGTTGAGATTAACAGGGTTGAGATTAACAGGGTTGAGATTAACAGGGTTGAGATTAACAGGGTTGAGTGTAACAGGGTTGAGATTAACAGGGTTGAGATTAACAGGGTTGAGATTAACAGGGTTGAGATTAACAGGATTGAGATTAACAGGGTTGAGTGTAACAGGGTTGAGATTAACAGGGTTGAGTGTAACAGGGTTGAGATTAACAGGGTTGAGATTAACAGGGTTGAGTGTAACAGGGTTGAGATTAACAGGGTTGAGTTTAACAGGGTTGAGATTAACAGGGTTGAGTTTAACAGGGTTGAGATTAACAGGGTTGAGATTAACAGGGTTGAGATTAACAGGGTTGAGATTAACAGGGTTGAGATTAACAGGGTTGAGATTAACAGGGTTGAGATTAACAGGGTTGAGATTGAGATTAACAGGGTTGAGATTAACAGGGTTGAGATTAACAGGGTTGAGTGTAACAGGGTTGAGATTAACAGGATTGAGATTAACAGGGTTGAGTGTAACAGGGTTGAGATTAACAGGGTTGAGTGTAACAGGGTTGAGATTAACAGGGTTGAGTGTAACAGGGTTGAGATTAACAGGGTTGAGTTTAACAGGGTTGAGATTAACAGGGTTGAGTTTAACAGGGTTGAGATTAACAGGGTTGAGATTAACAGGGTTGAGATTAACAGGATTGAGATTAACAGGGTTGAGTGTAACAGGGTTGAGATTAACAGGGTTGAGTGTAACAGGGTTGAGATTAACAGGGTTGAGTGTAACAGGGTTGAGATTAACAGGGTTGAGTGTAACAGGGTTGAGATTAACAGGGTTGAGTGTAACAGGGTTGAGATTAACAGGGTTGAGTGTAACAGGGTTGAGATTAACAGGGTTGAGTGTAACAGGGTTGAGTGTAACAGGGTTGAGTGTAACAGGGTTGAGTGTAACAGGGTTGAGTTTAACAGGGTTGAGTGTAAGACAGGAAGACAGACAGGCAGGAAGGCAGACAGGCAGGAAGGCAGACATGAAGACAGACAGGAAGACAGGCAGGAAGACAGGCAGGAAGACAGACAGGCAGACAGGCAGGAAGACAGACAGGCAGACAGGCAGGAAGACAGACAGGCAGACAGGCAGGAAGACAGACAGGCAGACAGACAGGAAGACAGACAGGCAGGAAGACAGACAGGCAGACAGGCAGGAAGACAGACCGGCAGACAGACAGGCAGGAAGGCAGACAGGCAGGAAGGCAGACATGAAGACAGGCAGGAAGACAGGCAGGAAGACAGGCAGGAAGACAGACAGGCAGACAGGCAGGAAGACAGACAGGCAGACAGGCAGGAAGACAGACATGCAGACAGGCAGGAAGACAGGCAGGAAGACAGACAGGAAGACAGACAGGCAGACAGGCAGGAAGACAGACAGGCAGACAGGCAGGAAGACAGACAGGCAGACAGACAGACAGGCAGACAGGCAGGAAGGCAGACAGGAAGACAGGCAGGAAGACAGACAGGCAGACAGGCAGGAAGGCAGACAGGCAGGAAGACAGACAGGCAGACAGGCAGGAAGACAGACAGGCAGACAGACAGGAAGACAGACAGGCAGACAGGCAGGAAGACAGACAGGCAGACAGACAGGAAGATAGACAGGCAGGAAGACAGACAGGCAGACAGGCAGGAAGACAGACAGGCAGACAGACAGGAAGATAGACAGGCAGGCAGACAGGCAGGAAGACAGACAGGCAGACAGGCAGGAAGACAGACAGGCAGACAGGCAGGAAGACAGGCAGACAGGCAGGAAGACAGGCAGGAAGACAGGCAGACAGACAGGAAGACAGGCAGACAGACAGGCAGACAGGCAGGAAGATAAGCAGACAGACAGACAGGAAGACAGGCAGGAAGACAGGCAGACAGACAGGAAGACAGGCAGGAAGACAGGCAGACAGACAGGCAGACAGGCAGGAAGACAGACAGGAAGACAGGCAGACAGACAGGAAGTATCATAAACGAGAGCATTAAGAGGTTTAAGTCGAGACCTGGGGGGGCTTTAGTTCTGCCCTGTCCTGCTGGATGTGTGGGGAGGAAAACTTATTGGAAACACAGCTACCACTCATCAACTCATCAATCATCATCAACTCCATTACAATGCCTTGCTTGCATTACTGACAAAGTGGTAGTCTGGTAGTCTAACTTCTAGTCTGTCTGACTCTGTCTTTTATCCCTCTCACTTTGTGCATGTTTCAATCGCTCACTTTCCTTCTTTCTCTTTCTCATTATGTTTCTATATTTAATACCTCTTCACAGTGTCCTGAAACAGAATGTCTGTCATTATGTTTCTATATTTAATACCAGTGTCCTGAAACAGAATGTCTGTCATTATGTTTCTATATTTAATACCAGTGTCCTGAAACAGAATGTCTGTCATTATGTTTCTATATTTAATACCAGTGTCCTGAAACAGAATGTCTGTCATTATGTTTCTATATTTAATACCAGTGTCCTGAAACAGAATGTCTGTCATTATGTTTCTATATTTAATACCAGTGTCCTGAAACAGAATGTCTGTCATTATGTTTCTATATTTAATACCAGTGTCCTGAAACAGAATGTCTGTCATTATGTTCCTGTCCAGCATGTTACTGTCCAATGTCTTCCAGGAACAAACACCGTCCATCTCATTAAACTCTATTAAGACAATCAATGCGTGATGTCATACACATTAGCTAAAGAGAGAGACAGAGATACAGAGAGAAGAGAGAGACAGAGAGAGAGAGAGAGAGACAGAGAGAGACAGAGAGAGAGAGACAGAGAGAGACAGATAGAGACAGATAGAGACAGAGAGAGAGAGAGAGAGACAGAGAGAGAGAGAGAGACAGAGAGAGACAGAGAGAGACAGAGAGAGAGAGAGAGAGAGGGAGAGACAGAGAGGGAGAGAGAGACAGAGACAGAGAGAGAGAGAGAGAGAGACAGAGAGAGAGAGACAGAGAGAGAGAGACAGTGAGAGAGAGAGAGAGAGAGAGAGAGAGAGAGAGAGAGAGACAGAGAGAGAGACATTTAACATTTACATTTAAGTCATTTAGCAGACGCTCTTATCCAGAGCGACTTACAAATTGGTGCATTCACCTTATGACCTCCAGTGGAACAGTAGTGCATCTAAATCTTTTCAGGGGGAGGGGGGGTGAGAGGGATTACTTTATCCTATCCTAGGTATTCCTTAAAGAGGTGGGGTTTCAGGTGTCTCCGGAAGGTGGTGATTGACTCCGCTGTCCTGGCGTCGTGAGGGAGTTTGTTCCACCATTGGGGGGCCAGAGCAGCGAACAGTTTTGACTGGGCTGAGCGGGAACTGTACTTCCTCAGTGGTAGGGAGGCGAGCAGGCCAGAGGTGGATGAACGCAGTGCCCTTGTTTGGGTGTAGGGCCTGATCAGAGCCTGGAGGTACTGAGGTGCCGTTCCCCTCACAGCTCCGTA